>NC_072731.1:165632062-165920257 GCF_026930045.1 Uloborus diversus | reverse complement strand
GATCTTCGGCTTGGAAGACGAAGCTTCTACCACAGAACTACGGAGGCTCCCTCGTTGTACTAACTACCTTAATTTGGATAACATATTAATTGACCCCCCTTGAGTGCGAACCGTACCACAGAAATTTTAAGGGGTATCCTGGGTGCTGCTCCCGATTGGGGGGTAGGGACAACTATGAAACACATAGATGCAGAGGGGTACCCACCTTGGGGAGGTCATGGCGCACTGCACCATCGAAATTGTTATGGGGGGGGGGGGTATTTCGAGTGGTATTTTCCCATGGGGTCTTATTTGGGGGGGGTGCACCCTTGCTTTTAAGGGGAGGGGGGAACCCCCAGATGCAGTAATTTTGCAAACTTTTTCTGCAAAATAATAGTTGTAACATTTTTCATTAGAAATGGTTCATTAAAAATTTTAATATTTTCTCTCTTTTCTTTTTTTGTAACATAGGTACAGCATACGCAACTTTCAAGACAAACAATATTAACTTTTGTGTCAAAATAAACCGTATATCGCTTTTCCAACCCCATGCCGTTATGCATAAGCTTTGGAAAAAGCAGCGATAAATAGTTGGATACTATGGCAATAAATATTGAGAGTTCAGAGATTGGTAATAAAATGTTATGTATGACTTATTAAGAACGCGAGTAAATAGCAAAAGTAGTACTTCCTTGCAAATGAAGAAATTCACAGGACATCAGTGGACGCCCAAAAACAGAAGCACAACCTTAGATATTGGGCTTTGGGAGGGGGGGGAGCACCTTCATTGGGGAGTCTCAAGCAATTCTCACTAATCCTTGAGTGCTTATGAAAACACGAAGATTGCTAATGAGCCACAAGTAAGTCCGTCGTCATTTAGGGGGTTCGGGGCATGGGCGCACATAAGCAAAATTTTAAGGGGGGAGGGGGTCATATATTTTTTCCATGGTTTAGTAAGATACTTTCCGCATAGAAACCGATTTCAGTACAGATTAGAGTTATTAAAATTTGACATTTTTAATAATTTATTCATTAATGGCTGGAGAAATGTTTTTACTTTCTTGCTAGAAAAAAAGTACTAAAAGCAAGGAAGTTCTAATTTCCAAGGTGGGGCTTGAGCCCCCACTAGCTCCCCCCCCCCCCTCCATGTGGAAGAAAAGGAGGAAGGTCGAAAGTCCCCCTTGCTTTGGAAAAATAATGCTTTTTATTAGTTATAAGTGGATAGCTGGCGTGTTTTTCGTTGTTTTCCCCCCAAGTCAATTCCCATTGAGTGCACCCCCCCCCTTCCTCCATGTCAAATTTCGAAATGAAGGACCGCAGAAAAATATTTCTGATTGTGCTGCCCCCTAATAGAGAATATGTTAGAATTTTTCCCCCCTTCCACTTCAAAGAAAACGCAAACCTACCTGGACTTAAGGCTACCCACCGATTTGTTACGTTAAACTATTATTTATTAATTTATTGCAGCGAAAAGGCAAGGAGCAAGTTACTACTTCATTAAGTTATTTACTTAGCCCAATTTATATAATATGTGCACATAAGTATACAAAGGGCAAATGTATGTTCAAATTGACAAACTAAAAAAGTTCCTATCCTCTCCTACTCCATGAATAACAGACATTAAATTAACGTGACTAGGGTTGCACCCCCCCCCCCTCCCCGTTTAAAAATTCCCTACTCTTGATTTTCTCCTGCAATAGAAACTGAGTATTTTCCGCATCGTTCCCTTGTTTTTTTTTTTTTTTTGAAATGACGAGCCTATCAGGTGCTTGTACACTCAAAACAGCCTTCATTAAAAAAAAAAAAGAAAAAAAAAAGAAAAAATCAAAACTATGACTTTTTAGTAATTAAAAAAAAAAAAAAACGTTTAATACAGAAAAATGTTCATATAGCAAACGGATTAAGGAGAAAAAAAAAAAAAACGATAACAATTGTTTAAAATAGAAAAGAATTTTCCAAGTAATGTGTTTCATATGATACATGATAGAATTCTGAATAGATTAAAATTTGACAAACTCTTAATAAAACTCTATGTGAAACATAAAGTTAAATATTATTCTTAATAAAACTATTTAATATATAAAGCTGAATAATTTTCTTGTAAATATACAGGCGTCTCGTATTCGTTCCGTGTAGTATCGAAATCGCGTTATACGAGACTTTTTTAAACTTATTAACATATTTTTTACACTAATTAATCATGTACATAGTAAAAATCATGTCAATATGTATCGTATTGTATCGAAACCGTGTTATACGAAACTTAGAAATAATGTAAATCAAAGCATGTCTATCGTGTTATATCGAAACCAAGTTTCATGAAAAACAAAGTAAAACCTCATTAGAGTTATCAAACATTAACAGAATGTATTAAACAAAAAAGAAATGTCTTCTTTATTAAAGATAACTTTCGTGTTACATCAAAACCATGAAGTATTAAATTGAAGTTTCGTACTGTGTAATATCGAAACCGTGTTGTGCAAGTACCGTGTTATTCGAGGGACGAATGTACTACAGTAAATTTGTTAAAATCGAACGTCAATTACATTGATTGTATTATAAAATAAAACCTGCTAAGTGTGAAGCATATGCAAAATATAATGCTGTGGTTTTATTTTAATTTAGAAGCAAAATTACCCACTTATAATTGTAATGTGTGTTGTTTAAATGCTAACACTGAAAAACACAATTACAGCATATAACCAAATCCAGAATAAAACATTCATAAAAATTGGATGGTATGATAAATTGAGGAATGTCTCCACATGCTTTTCAGCACTTATTCAGCATGGTGCGAATATTTTTAATGCTCTTGCTCAAATGTTCTTGACATTGAAACATGAATATAGCTTAAAAGTACTCCTCATTTAATTTGAAAGGATGATCTTTTTAAAATCCCCACAGAAAATACATGCCTAATGACTATCATGCTAAATTTGTTACCAAACTACTATATTATTTTTACCATTAACTACTAATATAGTGCTTTTGTATAAAACAATAAATTAAAGTACAAGAAAAATATGTTTGACCCAAAGAAAGACAATCATTTTCTCTTATAACTATAGCTTTGAAATTTAATATTTAAATACATAATTGAAAAAACAATATATGTCATTGCTTTGACGGGATTTTTGAAACATATCAATAACATAAAGCATATATACCACTACTATTATACACTCAAGTTTTGCTGATACCTTTTACTTAAAATGCAATGTTGATTTAATGCTCATTTTCTTTTGATCCTGCTCACTAGAATACTTTGCTTAATTTCTACTTTCCTCATACCCCTAATTTCTTACACCATAAAATTACAGATAGTGATCTCTAAGTTTTAATGCCAGCATGCCAAAGAAGTTTTGTAAATGTTTTTCTTTTGACATTTATGAAACTTTTGCACAGGAAAAACTTAAGAGTACTGAGCTAACTACAGGAATAACTTAGAGAAGCATATTCATTCTTGGTATGATAACAGCAAGAATTTCTTTTAAAATAGAATAATACACAGATTTTTTTTTAAGCCGGCTGTGTTACAATTCTAAGCAAAATAATTGTACCAGAAATAAAATATATCTGTGACCAAGTAAAAATGTTCAAACCAAACTTTTTATCTTGAGGAAAATTAGCCTAAAAAATGTTAGCATTTATAAAGAGGTTTTTAGTCATAAATTAAGTGACAACATCCCTTTATATTAATTCTGTAAATCCTTTTTATTACATCAGACACAAGAATCATATATTTAGACTACACTATATGACTGATGTTGAATGCACTTGAATTTTAACAAGTCGGTTTTAAAGCATTATTGCCAGCAAAATTAGTACTTCACAGCAGACTTCAATAAAGTAACTGTTGTGCAAGTTCTAAATTCAATTAGTGTGCTTTAAGTTTCTATAACCTCATCCATCTTCTCATTATTCAGGATCAAACAATTGACATCTTGGTAAACTAACATGGAACCCTTCTGAAAAATAGATACACTAATAAACAAAAAATGTATTCATAATTCACAAAACAAATTGAACATTCAACTTTGGGCCACATTGAAATAATTATTTTTATACTTATATTCACAGGAAGTTTGTGCATCAGATGAACTTAAAACTGATTTCTGGTTGCAAAGCATAGACCCACCATTTCAAAGATTCTATTGGTTGTTCTTACTCATTGAAAGGTCCAGTTAAAGCATTATTACCAGCAAAATTAGGACTTTGCAGCAGACTTGTAATAAAGTAACTGTCATGCAAGGTCTAAATTCAACTAGTGTCATGCTTTAAGTTTCTATGAAATAATTCATCTTCTCGCTATTCAGGATCAAACAATTGCCATCTTGGTAAACTAACATGGAAGAACCCTTCTGAAAAATATACAATAAGCAAAAATGTATTCATAATTCACAATACAAATTGAACATTCAACTTTGGGCACATTGAAATAATTATTTTTATACTTATCCCACAGGAAGTTTGTGCATCAGATGAACTTACTGATTTCTGACTGTAAAGCATAGACCCAGCATTTCAAAGATTTTAATGGTTGTTCTTGTTCATTGAAAGGTCCAGTTAAAGCATTATTACCAGCAAAATTAAGACTTTGCAGCAGACTTTAATAAAGTAACTGTCATGCAAAGTCTAAATTCAACTAGTGTTGTGCTTTAAGTTTCCATGAAATCATTCATCTTCTCGCTATTCAGGATCAAACAATTGACATCTTGGTAAACTAACATGGAGGAACCCTTCTGAAAAATATAAAGTTTCCATGAAATCATCCATCTTCTCGCTATTCAGGATCAAACAATTGACATCTTGGTAAACTAACATGGAGGAACCCTTCTGAAAAATATACAATAAGCGAAAAATGTATTCATAGTTCACAATACAAATTAAACATTCAACTTTGGGCACATTGAAATAATTATTTTTATACTTATCCCACAGGAAGTTTGTGCATCAGATGAACTTACTGATTTCTGACTGCAAAGCATAGACCCAGCATTTCAAAGATTTTAATGGTTGTTCTTGTTCATTGAAAGGTCCAGTTAAAGCATTATTACCAGCAAAATTAAGACTTTGCAGCAGACTTTAATAAAGTAACTGTCATGCAAAGTCTAAATTCAACTAGTGTTGTGCTTTAAGTTTCCATGAAATCATTCATCTTCTCGCTATTCAGGATCAAACAATTGCCATCTTGGTAAACTAACATGGAAGAACCCTTCTGAAAAATATACAATAAGCAAAAAATGTATTCATAATTCACAATACAAATTGAACATTCAACTTTGGGCACATTGAAATAATTATTTTTATACTTATCCCACAGGAAGTTTGTGCATCAGATGAACTTACTGATTTCTGACTGTAAAGCATAGACCCAGCATTTCAAAGATTTTAATGGTTGTTCTTGTTCATTGAAAGGTCCAGTTAAAGCATTATTACCAGCAAAATTAAGACTTTGCAGCAGACTTTAATAAAGTAACTGTCATGCAAAGTCTAAATTCAACTAGTGTTGTGCTTTAAGTTTCCATGAAATCATTCATCTTCTCGCTATTCAGGATCAAACAATTGACATCTTGGTAAACTAACATGGAGGAACCCTTCTGAAAAATATAAAGTTTCCATGAAATCATCCATCTTCTCGCTATTCAGGATCAAACAATTGACATCTTGGTAAACTAACATGGAGGAACCCTTCTGAAAAATATACAATAAGCGAAAAATGTATTCATAGTTCACAATACAAATTAAACATTCAACTTTGGGCACATTGAAATAATTATTTTTATACTTATCCCACAGGAAGTTTGTGCATCAGATGAACTTACTGATTTCTGACTGCAAAGCATAGACCCAGCATTTCAAAGATTTTAATGGTTGTTCTTGTTCATTGAAAGGTCCAGTTTAAAGGCATTATTACCAGCAAAATTAAGACTTTGCAGCAGACTTTAATAAAGTAACTGTCATGCAAAGTCTAAATTCAACTAGTGTTGTGCTTTAAGTTTCCATGAAATCATCCATCTTCTCGCTATTCAGGATCAAACAATTGACATCTTGATAAACTAACATGGAGGAACCCTTCTGAAAAATATACAATAAGCGAAAAATGTATTCATAATACAAATAGAACATTAAACTTTGGGCACACTGAAATAAAGCATTTTTAATACACATGTCCGCAGGAATTTTGTGCATCAGATAAACTTGGAACTGATGACTGACCAGTGAAAAACCCACAATCTCAAAGATTTCAATCATTGCTCTAACAATGACTGCTCACTGAAAGGTGAACTTATACTTCAGGTTCTATTGACAAATGTACCAGGTGCCCTACTAATTTAATAGAATAGTGTTTCATGCTTAAATAATTTAGCTCTTAGCAAACTACAAAAATCTTTCATTTGTTGCTAGACAAAGTTCAAGTTCAGTAGAGATTAAAAATCTGGCATAATTTTAAGTAATGAATTAAACAGCTAAATAGCTTCAATAATGTAAGGATTAGGAAATAAGTATTTTACTCATGATAAACACCTATTTGTTACACATCTATAATTTTGGATAAGAATAATACCTAAAATGCATGAATTTTGACAGTAAATTAAACAGCATACTGATTTCTGACACTAAGAATATGAAAATTAATAAATGTTCATTTTTGGCACACCCGGGAAGGCTAATAGGGAGAATATTCAACAAGAAAAGAAAAGATATGATGGTTGAAGGGAAGGGGACTTAACAGAAAGAACCTTTACAGAGTTAATTTTCGAAAAAAATATTTTGCCGAGAAATTGAACAGTTAAAGGGCTATTCCATGGAAAACGGTAATTTTTTCCCCGCACGTGACGCTTCGTATATTTCATAAAAAATAATAATTTAAAAGGATAATTAACAAAATTTTGTTGCTTAAGACATCACAAATGCATGTGTGACTTCTTAAGCCAAAACTTTCTTCAAAAATTATTTATTTTTTATGAAATACAGAAACTGTCACGTGCGGGACAAAATGACCATTTTCAATGGAATAGGCATAGACATTTTTTTTTCAATGGTTTAAATAATTATTTCTAAACTTATGAGATATGTTTCCTTTACATTAGAACCATAGCTTTCAAAATCTGCAATTTGTTTCGTCATTGCTGTATTAATAGAGCAAAAATATTAGCTTATCCACAAGCAAGTTACCAGAGGCTGACTTTAGATGTCCCGCACGTGACGCATGTAAATAAATTTTAATTTAAATAACAAAATTGTTTCAGAAGTATCTTTGGATCAAATTTAAAGATTAAAAAATTGCTTACCCCAGTTTCATTAAAATATTAAGAGATATGACGAAATGTTAATGAAATTTAAGCGTACTTTTGTCCCACATGTGACGGAGGTATGGCCCTAAATGGTTTCAAATATGCAACAGGAAAAGAAAATAAATGTCAGAATGAAGTCATTTGATGCTCAACTACACAGGAGACAGAAAGAATCCTTACTTAAGACTTGATATCTGAAAGAAAGTTAATTTTGGCAAAAAATTAAATTTGCTGCTAAATATTCCTAATTGTTCAAGGAACAAAAATGCTTTACAGTACAATTTTCAATAGCGTTCATTAGAAACACATCTTTGCACGCTAATGGCTAACAGGAGGAATCTGCCTTTAAGAATAGATGACAGGAATAAATTTAATTCTGGCAATAATTTAGTTATACATCAAAATGGTTTTACTAAATGAAGGAAATTAAACAATTTACTCACGATAACAGATTTCTAGTTGACGCAGATCTACGCACGCTAAAGGCCGACAGGAACAATTCTGACAAAAGTCTACATCTCTGAGAAAAATGATTGTTAATTTTGGATAATTAAGCAACTCAGTAGCTTTAATTATGCAAGGAAAAGGAAACATCTAAATGTTTCACAAAGGAAAAACGTTTAATGATGTGAATACATGCACGCTTACAGGAAGAATCCTTAAGGACGTCTTAAAGAAATGTACGTTAATTTACGCGGGAAATTAAAAGACGCCTAATAGTTTCGATTATCCAGGGGGGGGGGAAGCAAAAATCTGAAGCACACGAGAAACGTTTATTTAATGCACACCTATGCAAGCTAACGTCTAACAACAATTTCCCATATTATATTAGATATCTGAAAGACGTCTAATTATGGCATAAATAAATATAAATTTTGTCCGGATTGAAAGTACAGATGCACAGAATGATAATCTAGAAACAAACCTAAGGCCTAGCCATAATAAATCTTAATACATGCTTTTAATTTCATAACCGTTGTACTGTCCAATTACAGATTGCATGGAATTTTCAGACGTCCAGATCAACGAATCTATATGTGAATAAGGGGGAAAAGTAAAAATTTGAAGCGCATATTCCGTTCATTTGAATGAGACTCTGCTTCTGCAAAAGCTGACATCGGTAAAAAATAATAAATTTATCCATTTCCGGCTGTAAAACGGTGTTTGTCATTCCATACAATCCGTGGTCAGACAGTAAGCATAAATAAAGGAACATGCTCTTTTTTCAAAATAAAAAAAACAAAAAGATACAACTTAGTATAGTCACATCCAAGAAAATGTTTCACTTACTTTCATGCATATTTAATTGAAAAAATCTCATCATAATAAATACATTAACACATTACTCATCACTACATTCTTCAAGCCATTTTTTAAACCCACGCACGAGGTACAGGAAGAATCCTTGTCGCCAAGTCTGAGAATGATATCATTTAGCGCCAAAATGTAGGGTTGCCTCCCGTTTATCTGTCCGGATCGTTCCTGCATTGACCGATTTCCCAATTACACTGTTATGATGAGTTTTGTTGCCAAACCACTAAAGTTAAATTTTGCAATAGCGCTGCAATTACTTCTTCTCAGAAAGAAAAGGGTTTCCATTGAAAAAAAAATTGAAACTAAGCAGCATTATTGATTTTCAAACACTTTGAATCTTTCTTTTATATTATTACAGATAAAAATAACGTGAAATAATTTAAATAGAAGACGATGATTGATGGATTGACAAGTCAATGTTTGTTTACATTTTTTATCGGATCCATGGAGTTTTTGTTTTGCACATGAAGGTTTAAAATTCTAAAAAAATATTGTTGCTAATTAGTTTTTTGAAACGCTTTTTATTAAACATGACATGAATTTCTTCTATGTCATTGTAAGCCTGTATCCTTAAATTTCCTACGATTTGTGATCAACGATGAAGTGGTAAATTTGAATAGCTAAAGCAATGTCATATGTTCCCATTACGTAGTTCTCTAGAAATTAATTGCTCATACATGTTTTATAGGTCTTCGACGCTGGTCCTCTTTCTCTTTTCTGCAATTTCAGTCATTCAGGGAAGTTCAAAACCGAACATAATAATTCTTGTGGCAGACGACCTGGTAAATTGTTACTATTTTATGTGATTGAAACATTTTTTTTTAAATAGACATTAGTTTTTGAGATGTTCCACTATTCCCTCAAAAGTTATTACTTGGGGAGGGGGGAGATAGACGGGGATATCTCGATAATTTTGAATCTGGCGATCTTTCTTCATTGGCGTCAATTTTTGGCTCCAGGGCCTGCGCGAGAGGCATTTTTCGTTGCAGAGCTAAACAAAAAGAACGGAAACATCTCTTTACATAGGGTTACTATAAATCAGGTTTACCAAAATAAAGGTAAAGCCGAAAATAAGAGGAATGCGCCAGATTCCCAATTATCGAAATATCCCCGGATAGACAAAATAGACAAACCAACCGACACATTTTCCCCATCTCAATACCCTACTTTCCAATTTTTAATTTTTTTTTATTTCAATTGTTATTAATTTTTAGATAATTTTAAGATGCATTGAGCCTTCTTATATACTTTATTCTTCTCTCTCTCTGACTTTTGCGAGGAATTGATATAACAAAGTAATATAATCTCTTTTTTAAATTTTATGTTCATAAAGTTATTAGTAATGTAACAATTGTAATTCATATTAAAAGTGCCTAGTTAAATATTAAATGTTGGTCAGAAAAAAAAGAAAATGTCTTATGACTATGCACCGACCAAAGCATACTTTTTATTTTTGAATTATATAGCTGTGTAAAACTAGCTAAACAAAAGAAAAATGAGTAAAACAGGTAATGCTAAATTAACTTCATTAAAATTGATAAAAATGTTAAATAAAATATTACATATAGATAGTGAAAGAAACCTTAATTTTAAGTCTAAATATTGTTATCTATATACATAAAAATGGATGTATGTTTGTGGGTATGTGTGTATGTTCCTTATACAAATCCACAGTTTTCGTCGGATTTCTTCCAAATTTGGCACAAAGGTAAATTGTTGCTCAGGAATTCATATAGGCGAGTTTTTGGAAATTAAAAAGACCCAAAGAGGTCTAACTTCATATTTTGAGTCATAAAATTGCTCTTTTCTTCATGAACGAATTTTTGTATAGTTATGAATTTAGTCTAAATGAAAAGCCCATAAAAAACTACCCTAGATGAAGTTTCTTCAATGATTAACTTTAATCGTTAAATTTGTGAACATTGGTTCAAAGCAAATGAAAATGGTTAGCAACATATAACCAACAGGAGATATTTTAAATGCAATCAACACAAAAAAGTATCCTCAACAAAGGCCGTTAATGTCGATTAGCAACAAGCGTAGAGCATGTTTGGCAAGAAAGCTGAACGAAAAAGAAATGCTGGCTTTCAGTAGTTCTTAAAATGCACCCTGCTAAGACACAGGGATGCATTGAAGTCACCGTCGGTTCTTCTTCTAATTGCTTGCGCATTTCGCCAATAAGTTTTTAAGTAATAATACCGTAACAATAAACGAAATTTTGATGTGTATTTTCTACATACACAGCAGAGAAAATACCAAATTGAGATAGGTATTAAATATGCATTCATTATCGGAGTACAATCTTTAAAAATTTTAGCATTAGAATACTAAACTTATATTAGAACGACATCCTTACAACGGAAATTTTAGTTAATATTTTATTATCCTTAAACAAATCAATATGTATGTGTTATTTCTACTATTCCATGATTTACCTAATTCGGTTCACCTAAGTTTCACAGAAATCGGTCCAGGTTATCAAAGATCAGAGGTAAAAATACTAATATGGCAAATGAATAGCAAAATAATCATTTTTGTGCATAGTAGCGTAGATTGAATTTATATTTCAAGGGGGAGGGGGATAGTCATAGGGTTCATTACATATACATAAACTACCGTACTAGGATTGCTAATGTGTGGTAAAATAAAAGGGTGAGCACCTTTAGACTCGAAACCACACGGAAAGTAAATACAGCGGAATTCATAGTTTTGGAAGGGTAAAAGTTTAAAGTTTGAAAAAATACAAAGAAATATTAATTTAAATTTAAACTTTTAAAATGCATAAAATGTCTCCATTTTTATGTAAACAAATTTCTTAATCGTTTAAAATTTTATATTACTTTAATGCTCGAAGCAATAGTACACCTGATGGAGCATCTTCGCTGATTAGCATTAATTTTAAAACAGTTAGCGGTATGAGGCAACTTTTGACACAAAGCGATTGTTACTCAAATGGGCATGATGAAATATTACGCCACATTATAAAGTTTTTTCTTTTTAGTCTTCATCGTGAAGTTAGTTGAGCATAGCTCCATTTCCAATGACAAGACTCTCAGTTCGACAACTTTTATTGTAAACAATCGAAAAATATTAGTGTTTGTTACTACCACTAAGTAATTCAACGGTCGTTGAAAAAATGCTGTAAGATAAAACGAATACGTATCAGTGCTATAGAAGCAACTCTGTTCACAGTGGAGGGATAAGGTGAAACAATTTGTATCTCACGTATAACCACTAATCGCAATACATCATTCTTTAAACTTCAAGAAATTAAAATATCCAGTGAGTTCTGTATCACGATCCATAAGTCAGAAGAGCAGGCGATTTAGTACTTTAAGTGCATGTGAAATTTACCTATTTCCCATATAAATAGCTTTATGTTGCGTGCTTTAAGGTTGGGTTCACTCAGAAATGTATTTCATTTTGCTGCTGGTAGGCGGACTAAGAATTGTATTTAGGAGCAAGATTTGAATTACATTTACAAATTAGAAAATTTTGAATAATTTAACTTTTTAGTATTTGGATTACGTTTCTAAACGTGGAAATACATTTCCTTCGTTTTTAAGCTGCGGATATGGAGAACAGAATGTGCAACAAGCTTTTGTAAAGCATAAACAAAATTTCTTTCTTTTAATTTCATGGTCTGCAAATAATTAAAACAAAAATGACGCTGATAGTGACCAAAATGTGCACGCCTATTTCTTTCTCTATAAGGCAGTTCAACGGGTTTTATATAGTTCGTTCCATAAGTTCGCGTTCACCTACTCCATTTTTGATGCTTTATGTAACTTAAAATAATAACTGTAACTATATCTATGGCAACTATTATTCAGTGGAACAATTCCTACCCCTCTGTAAATTAAAATTTCGATATTCTCAAAGAAATACTTTAGAGCAGCAAACTTAAATAAGTGCTCTTACTACCTGCATCAGTTTGAGTTATCATGTACAACATTTACGGCAAGTGTGAGGTTTAAAAAATTTGAAATAAATTTTAATCTAGACAAATTTTGAATCGTTGCAAGACACCAATATTAATGTCTAACAGTCATTTTTATTTGCGAGAATAGAAATTTGACATAAATATAAGAAAATAAAATGAAGTTGACGTAGGTCTTTTTATGCAACTTACACTTATCTAATTTTAGCCTAGAGTGGTGTGAAAGCAATTTTTTACTCTCATTTAGATAGAATTCATCAATTTAATTATCTAAATGATATGTTGCATTAAGAAGCACCCGGGCAACACTGGGTAGTAAGCTAGTAACAATATAAGAAAAGAAAGTGATTTGAGGATGCATTTACTAGTTTGAAGACTTTAATTTGTGCCGATTGAAAATATCGGATATATATTAAAACTAGTGGTACCCGCACGGCTTTGCCCGTAATAGAAAAATTAAAAGGTCTTTTGGTTCGCCTGTATATTTACAAATAATGTGTGGTGAATTTTCTCGATAATTGGCTTGTACCCATGTTGCGGTTCCACGTTATGATAATTTCGAATCTCGCCAATTGGCTTGTGCCCATGTTACAGTTCCACGTTATGATAATTTCGAAATTTACTCATCCATCTTATGATAGTTTTGTTCTTAAAATTGGAATAGAAAAAGAACCACATCGAATTTTCGAAAAATCGCTTCGAGGTGCACACCCCCACGCTACAAACTAACTTTGTGCCAAGTTTCATGAAAATCGGCCGAACGATCAAGGCGCTATGTGCGTCACAGACATCCTACAGACATCCAGACATCCACCGGACAGAGAGACTTTCAGCTTTATTATTAGTAAAGATATCAAATATTTTCAATATATTCGAAAATATCATGATATTTTTGAACCCTGGTATGCATGTGTTTGTTCCCTACAAGTATGTAGCATAATCAAAATCATAATTGGCATATCATAATTGTAATCAATTACATTTTTTACGTAATTTAATCTTTTCTGTAATCGTAATTATGTTTTGGCTGAGGATTATAATCGTAATTATAATCTCCTATTTTCCAGGCTTGTAATCATAATCGTAATCAATTACATTTTCTCGTAATTAACTCCAAGCCTGGTATATAGTATATACTTGCATTGACTCTACCCCCCAACATTTAAAGAAAAAACTAAGAAAAAAAGGGGAATCCCACATTTAAATCAATTTCCAATTTTTGGAGAGAAGTTAGGAACATTTTGCCCCTTTTTTTGCTTTTAAATTCTTTACAAAGCAAATGAAATTTTACTATAAAGTTTACAATCTAGAACGAACAATAATCTTATTTTGAAATAAAAAAATTTTGTTTTTACGATTAAAAAAAAAATTGATTCAGTTTTGGGAATTTTTCTTATCTTCCGCTTTTATTCTGCACAAATACCATAATAAAGTTTTACGTTCAGTGGCGTATATATGTTTTTATTTTGGAGGGGGCCCATGTAACCAAGATTAACTCTCCCCCCCCCTTTTTTTCTTTTATTTCCAATTTTTTGAGGGGGAGCCACAGTGACCTGATCTTCTCTATTTTTTCGAGGAGGGCCAAGACCCAGTCACCCAGTGGCGCAACCAAAAAATAGTTTTAAGAGGGCACTCTTAAAAAATTCTCACTTCTTATTAGCGGGTGGGGGGAGGGGATTCACCCCCGGACATTTTTGGAATTGTAGCCCCCAAGAACGCAGTTTTAGATGGTCTCTGGTGATGCTACCAGAAGAGAAGTGCGGGGGGCCTTCTGCAAAAATTATTAGAAATTGAAAGCTTAAAAACGCCATTTTAGGCTATATTTGTTGACGTTAGTGTAATGAAAGGAATGGGACTTTTTGAAGCTGCCACTGATTGATTTTCTTTTTTTTAAAGAGCTAAATCCTTCACCCCTCGGCTCAATTAAAATTTAAGTTCAAAAAACGCAGTTTCACACTAACTTCGATATGTTACGGCCAGGGTGGCTTTGGGGCTCTCCCCAAAAACTATTTTGAAATTCAAGTTCTTAAAAACGAAGTCTTAAAGAGATATACAGTGAAACTTGGTGGAGGGATTTAAATGCTCTCCACCTTAATTTTTTTAAATTGTAGTTTTTCCCTTTTCAGATTTCATACGGGAGCAGTTAGACCCTCGTTCGAAACTTTTTCGTCTTAAAAGCGAGACTGTAGACCATATTTGATAACTTTCTTATTTTTAGACCAAATAGGAAGAAGGGAGGAAAATGGGGCGGGGGAAGGTGAAAGAAATGGGAGGTGTTGGACGTATTTACCTAATCAATAGTCATTAACTTTTTTAATTTGTTATTTTAAGAGTCTTTTCAAAAGCGATTCAGATTTTTTCCCAACGTTAGGCAATCTTTGGAAAGGAAGAATTAGGGAATCCTCCCCTGAAAGGTAAAACACTATTTCAGGTCATCTTTGGAGACGTTTAGAGGTAAGGAACGGATTTAGGAATCTTTCTCCGAAGTTTTTCAAAATTGAAATCTTAAAGGCACAATTTCAAACTATTTGTGGTAGTAACCTTAGTGAAAGGGTGTTGGTTTGGGGACCTTCCTCCAGAAATGTTTTGAAATTGATATTCAAAAAACACCTAAATAAATGTGTTTTAGGATAAAAATTTCCATTATTACTCCAACCGAACAACTAAAACTTATTTTAAATTTCTTGCACGGGACGAGAGATAAGGAGAGAAACCTTTTTGAAGACCCTTCTTTTCAGACTGACTAGGAAGAAAAAAAGGGGGGGGGTGAAAGAAACTGAGGGGAGCTTAATTTGCTAAACAATAAGCTGCATCTGTTAAAATAATTTTAATTTAAAGATTTCTTTTTGAAAGAATTGAGATTTTTCCCCTAACATTTTTTACTTTTCTTTTTGTTAAAATTACTTCACTTCCCCAAGACATGTTCTTTTCTTGAGTAAGGGGTACCGATGCCCTGATCCCTTCTGAACACCATAGCATGGTGCCTTGTTCTAACGCAGGGTTATGAAACTTTAACGATTTGCGGCACCCTTTGAAGAATTAGAATTTCCTCACAGCATCCTAGTCTACTTTTATACAACATATTATTGTTATCATGGACACTTCGCGGCACCCCTCACCTCTTCCTGCAGCACCCAGTTGGGAAATCTCTGATCTAACGTATTATAATAATTATTATCATTATCATATTTATACATTATTTTTTTTTTGTAGCTAAACGTTTGGAAATGATATGTGAGCGCAACTAAAACCAAAAATAACTACTTTTACTTAAATTGTTTTTCAGATTTTGGAGGGGGCCCGGGCCCCCTCAGCCCCTCCCTTATATACGCCCTTGTTTACGTTAACTTCTTGTTTAAAAAAACAAGCTCCATTTTACTTCTAATCAACTATACAAAAATTCACGAAAAGGAAAATTGACTTCTTTGCACTTTTTGAACAGTCTGCTGTTTTAAGTAATTAAAGCTGATAATTAATAGGCAAATAACATATAATTGTAGCAAAATGTGCCGGCATCTATTTCCTTATTGCTTCGTTGAAACAGTAGACTATAATGGGGGGATAAGCAGAAAAATCGATTGTAAACGCCACATCTGCAGAAATCCAATTAACAAAGGGACGATAAAAAGTGGGTGACCTTGCTAGTGTAGTACAAACAAAAACACAATTGTGTGTTTTTACCTACAGCCATGCAATCTGGGACCGTGGTGGCCTGATTGGTAAGGCATCGAACTTGTGACCGGAGAGTCGGGTTCAATCCTTGCTGGATCTAAGATCCACTGTTTTCATTAATGGTGACTGGGGGACATTAAATATGATGGTGGTCACAAAGTCACTGCAAGTAAAACAATACCTCTGGGGATGCTGGACCAGGGATTGCTCAGTTTCTGGTCTAGTTCAAAAAATCAGAGCTGTCCTCCGGTTCCTATCCAACTGGTTAAGCCATAAATATTGGTAGGTACGGGGGACCCTGGAGTGAAAAGCCATGCAATTTCAATATTTTTCTATTCTAGTTAAATTTTTGAAAATTTGTGGATCTGTAGTTCTCTTTTTTTTTTTTTTTTGAATTTAGTTTCAAGTGCTTTTATTTTTCTTGGTTAAAGTATCATTTTGCTAAATGTTGATGATTCATTTTATTCATATTTTAGTGTAAGGCATTTTTGATCAGTTTCATTACTTGGTTTATTTAAACAAAAACTAAAAATGGCAAATGTTTTTGAAAAAATAATATGTTTATGCATGTGTATATATACTTCCTTTACTGTGTCCTATATTTAGGGATGGAATGACCTCAGCTTTCATGGATCACCTCAGATCCCAACACCAAATCTTGATTCTCTTGCTCGAAGTGGAGTTATATTAAATAATTACTATGTATGTCCTGTATGTTCTCCCTCAAGAGGATCTTTAATGACAGGATTATATCCTATACATACAGGTATTTCAGTCTTTTTGGATTATTGGATTATATATGTTATTACTTCCTTTTACCCCTTAGTATTGTATTCAAGAAAAAATTTTCACTCAAAAATCGACCTTAATTTCCATTTTACTCACCCCTGAATGAATTTTGAGTTTTTTTTCATCTCGACCACATGTGGATAAGTGCCTAAGAATGTATAGACATGCGAAATATCCATTTTGACGATTCCTGAGATAATTACAATGAGTTTTCTCGTGACGTCTGTGTGTACATATTTATGTATGTGTGGATGTGCGTATATGTCACATAACTCAAGAACGGTATGTCCTAGAAAGTTGAAATTTGGTATGTAGACTATTAGTGGGGTCTAGTTGTGCACCTCCTCTTCGTTGCATTCGGGTTTTTCTAAGGGTTCTTATTGTGGGGAAATCATTGTTAATTTTGATGTAAACTCAAGTGGTGTTTTAATTTGGTGGACACTTGGCAATATATCGCCAGTCTTTTGGTCTCACCAAGAATCACCAAATTTGTCGCCAACTTGGCGACAAATTTGGTGATTTTTTTTTTCTTAAATCTGATTTTCATTTGGCCACTGTTGGTGATATGTAGAGAGTAAACTACTGAATCACATTAAAATTGCCAGTAATGGGGAAATGACATTAAATTGGAGTAAAAGGAAGTCATGTGATGCACACATCAGCTCATTTTTATATACTCTTTTCAGATCCATGTGCTAAATGATGTAAAAAAAAGCCAGAAGTTGCCTATATGTTGTTTTAATGATTTTTTTTTTTAATTATCTAAAATTATTTTTGGTATTGCTTATCCTTGCAAAATCCTGTTCAGTTATGTTGATTATGAGATTCAGTTTCAAATTTGTAAAGATCTATTACTTATATATTACACCATGTTTTGAGTATTCTCTGAATAGTTTTTATGGCTAGATGTTGTCTCAATGTTATGAAATCTTTGGCGCAAATTGTTGATCAAGTTATTTCACTTTAAGGATAAGTAATAAAAATTTGATATTCTTAAAAAAAGAGAAACCAGTTAAGATTTTTCAAATACCTATTTAAAATTAGTGATGTGCCGGATCGTTAAAAAAGTAGATCTGCGGATCCGGATCATTAGTGTCAAGATCCGCGGATACGGATCTAAAATTTTTTTTACCCAATTCAACTATCCAAGTGTAAAATTTGTTACGGAAGGTATTCCCGTCAGGATAATGACAGTTTCTTCAAAAAATGTCAACTGCAGCAAAAATATAATCAAGACTATGATTTAAGTACTCTTTAAAGAAAGATTTAAGTACTCTTTAAAGAAATCTCCGTTGAAATTGAGGAAGAGTTGGAAGGAATGGGTCAGCGCTGCATTAATGCGTAGATGGAATGTGAAAAATTATTTCTAGCTTACTCGGTAGATGTAGGATAAGAGTGTAAAGCTGCTACTGGACAGGCTAGAAATAATTTGTCTCATTTTATTTCAGCATAAATGCAGCGCTGACCTGTCTGCCGAACTTCTCCAACCGACGAAATACAGAGCCGGGAACACCTTTACAAACAGTAAATAGGAAATTTAGTCTCGCTTTTTTTAAAGGATGCCGAGAAGAACAAAGATGGAGAATAACAGAAACCCCAAATCAGTAACAAAATCTAATATTAAATTAAAATTAAAAAAACAAAACATGTCCCAGAGAGCCAACCTCATATTAAGGTGAATTTCGTCGGTCAGAACATACATTAACAAATATGAACTGACAGCTGGTAAAAATTTTAAACCATTGAGCTTTTTCTCCTTATCTTCCAATTATGAAATCGCTACCAATCACGTTTATAAAGGCTTAGAATTGCATTTAAAATTTACTTAACAAGATTATAGCTCCTACTGTATATAAGTTGGAAGTTTCAAATAAATATCAAATGCAGAAAACTTCTTTCAATTAGGGCCAACATTTTTAATGTACGGGTAAATTTTTACTACCATAATTATGAAAAACACTAAATCAGTTTTTAATATCTCCGGTAATTAAAGTTCTACAAAAAATTGAGGCCAAGCTAAGAACACTTTCGATCAATTTACCTTTTGAACGAAAAATGAACTATCAAAATCGGTTCATCTGTTTAGGAGCTAAGATGCCACCAGAAGACACACTGATACACACTTTTAGAACTTATTTCCCCTTCCTTTTTGCAACGGGGGGGGGGGGGGGGGTACAAATTGGCTTCTGAAATGATACCTTATATTTTAAATAGGGAATGAAACCTAATTTAAATGGAAGTTAAGAGTCTTTTACTAAATATTAAAAAAAATTTAGAATAGAAATGATCCGTTTAAGATCCGTCAAAAAAGTAACGAATACGGATACAGATCTTTATTTTCCCTCGGATACCCGAGGATATGGATATCAGGAACATCCAGGGTTTCCGCTATGGTCGCATTTTTCGCATAATGCGAAAACACTATCTGAATTGCGAAAATAAAGCAATGCATTTTCGCTTTTTTGCTCAAATAAAAAATAAATTAGTTTTTTAAATAAAGAAGAAATGTATGATCCTAGAGAGGAAGCGTGCATGGCGATAATCAACTTAATCTTTTTAAAATCTTAACTGAGATGTTTAAACTACAATTAAGTTCAATAACTATTAGTCTTATCCAGCATTATGTCCCCCCCAAAAACTGCTTTATTAGGAGGAGGGAACTGCAACGTTCTAAACACCAATCATGTTTTCTTTTTTTATTTTATGTTTTAAAAGACTGTTGTACTTATTTCTTCAAGAATGTCACAAATGAAATATGAATTTTATTTTCATCTGGAGATGAAACACACTGAGGCATATATAAATATATGAGAACATGTAACATTTTAGCATTTTGCTAACATTTTTCCATCAATTTTAGCTTTTATGCTAAAGAACTTTTGAACCCAGCTTAAACCCTGGGAGCATCACTATTTAAAATATAGTGTAATTTAAGCAGTAAACATTTATGAATTTTCATGATATCGAACTGCACTTTTTACAAAAGCTGCTTAATATGGCAGCCTATTTTTATCCCTGAATTTAAAAAAAAAAGAGTCTCTTATGCATGATCCATAAAAATTGATTGTCTTTAACAACTTATATCCAATTTTCTATGTAATAGTTTCTTTCAAATTTTAACATATAATTTTAAGTATACAGTGAGGCCTCTCTGTAGTGACCTCCTCTAGTTCCTCCAAAAACCTGTTGTTTAAAGGAAGTTGGGCACAAATCAAGTTAAACATATGCTTTAAGTACTATAAAAGCAAGATATTCAATATGAAAAATTTCAATAAGCAATATTTTTCTTTTTCCAAAAAAAGCTCAATTGGATGTTTAATTTGTTTTTTCAGGCTCTAAAACTAGTTTTCATTTCCTAAAATGAATCTGAAGTGGCTACTACCACAACCATAGTTTTTTTTTAAATTTCATTTTTTATATTAATCATTTTTTTATTTCATATTTTATTTTTAGTACAGAAAAATGCTAATTCCTTAATTACAAAAAGGAGAAGTGGGATATAACCACTTTCTCGAAACAAAATGTCACTTGATCCTTGTCTCATCAAGGAGATCATGTGTTTTTTTCAGGAAGGCATGTGACATCAATCTAAATCTCATGTTCCCTTAAATCTTCTTAAAGAATCTTTAAGAAAAGTTCCAATATGATAGTGGTTCCCGAGGGGTATAGTCTCCAGTACAAGGCGAACTAATAACCCCCCATGCATTGATTTTATGATTGCTATGGAAATTTAGATGGTCCAACGCAGAGTGAACTATGTGATTTTTTTTTTATACTTTAACATGTTGCAATGCAAATTAATAAAAACTTTAGCAATGGACAGTATTTAAGGAAAAACTAGCTGAAACGGTTGGGGATTATGTTCTATTTAGGAGAAAAAGTGTTAGTACTAAAATTTTGCTTATGTGGTTCTCCAGGGAGCTTAAAGAAGCTTTAAACTATAAGCAAGCCGCTTTTCGCCAGTTTAAGGAAACTGATTAGTGTGCGGATAGGCTCCAGTGTTGTAAGAGCCTGCCGATTATTCCATAAAATGCAACCCAAGAAATTGGTAAATGTTACTTTCTATAATATATTAATTAAATATAAACCTGTCAAGTATTACTTGGTACCACTTTCCATATTTATAAAATACAAATATGTTTTCAGTGTATTTTTCTATATTAATCTAACTTTGAACCTTCTCATTGAAAAATATACATTGTTTATGATGGTTCACTCTGGCATAAGACCATCTAATTGTTCCATCACATTTTTGTTATTTGAAGAGGTACACAGTCAAAGAGATTTCACTGTATATAAAAGTTATTCCTGAAATTTTTTTACATTTAAACTTAAAACTTTCGGAATTATAAGTCCAAGACGCATGAAATAATTGAAGTTTTCAAGGAAAAGTAAATATCTTTATAAATAAAAGTGATATTTTTATAAAAATGTACACTTATGTTAAACAAAGCAAAACAAATATTTGAAAAAAAAATCAATTTTCAAATGTACATTGCATAATTCAGACTTACCTATGTTTATAGGATAATACCCTTGTAGGGTGACTTCCAACTTTGTAAATAACAATACTTTTTATATTTCTTTTGTTGTCAAAGTTTAAAAAACATTCACTGAATAATTTTTAGTTATGACAGATCTGTCCCTACTAGTTTGTCTAACCCTTGTATGTAATGCTTTTACGTTATCTGCTCAGTTATATCTTTTTGTAATATTCTTTGTCATATGAAGTTTGTTAGGCATTTTATAGAAATAACTTTTAAAAGTAAAATTTTGTTGATAACTAACATGCATTTTTGTACTTCATGAAATATTGTATGCTTATTGACAGCAATCATTTATTGCTAATGTACTTTTAGGCTTACAACATGGTGGAATTTCACAAAGTCATCCTTTTGGCTTGCCGTTAAGCAAAGTATTAATGCCACAGTGGTTTAAGAAACTGGGTTATAGCACTCATTCTGTTGGCAAGGTTAGTTTTCCCTAAAGCTATGCATGAAAATATATAATTTCCCTTCAGATATTTCAAACAATCCTTTCAACTTGGAGGAAATATTTGATAAATTAGTCTAGTAGACTTTAAGGCATTTGTGCGTTATTCCTATTGTAATTAATAGTTTGTTTAAATGTATAATGTTGTTTTATTCTAATTGCTAAATCCTTTAAATTTTAACAGAAACCTAAGAAAAAGGACAAATTTGTATTAGTGAATGTTCCCAAACGTTTTCGATTCATGGCACCATTTGAAGAATTTCAAATTTCTTGGCACCCCAGACTATATCTATTACATTATACATATTGATCCCATGCATATTTTGTGGCACCCCTCTTCTCTCCCTCCGTCACTCACTTTGGGAACCCTGCATACTGTCTGTTGAGCTATGCTATCCCTCTGTGAAAAGTAAGTACTAGTAAACATGTAGCAACTACTTCAGAATAACAACGTGGTACTAAGTGGTCAAATACTTTATTCTATCACTGACTTCTTTGAGTTATACCAGCACTGAGAGAAAAGCAGGATTTGTCTTTTGTGGTGATCACATTCCACCAATAAGACACCACTCATCTTGCCTGAAGTTGGTACACATGGTTCTTATTTTGTTGATGACTCAACAAAATGTCTAAGAATTCTTTTTTGAGATGATTTTTTGTCTTTTTAAAATTTATATTTTATAATGGCATGAACTTATTCTTTTTCTCTTTGTATAATTAACTTTTCAGTAGTGAGTCCTTCTACTTCATGGTTCAATATGAAATAATTTAAGTATTTAATATCCCAGGAAATTTAAAAGTGCAAGAATATAGTTTTACATGTGAATTATACATCCTTTCAGGGTTACAGCATGATGTAATATTCGTTAATGAAAATTGGGGTCTGCCTTTGAAGCAAACACTTCTGCCACAATATTTGAGAACGTTAGGTTATGCAACTCATGCTGTTGGAAAGGTTTGTTCAATTCAATACATGTTTTTCACGAAATAATATTTTAATTATCAAATTATAACTGTCTGTTTGTTTGTCTGCCTGTATTTTGCTGTGTTACAGGACTATTTGACTAATTTTTCACGAAATTTGGCACAATATTACTTTGAAGTGTCAAAAACTGAACGTCAAAATAATTTTCTTTTTACTTTGACTTTTGTTTTTTATTGCAATATAAAACAAAACATTCACATTTTTGCTTTAACTGACTAGAATGCATGTGTAGCTTGGGGTTTATTTACAGAAGTTCATATGAGGCAGTGAGAAACAAAGCGATGTAAGTGGCAAAATTAAAAATTTGGAGATAACCAGTACACATGGTAGGTGAACCTCCCCTCTGTCTTCGGGCAAAAGATTGTACTAGTATCCCTGGTAGTTGCTGCTGTACAGCATAATTTGTGGAAAAAAAATCAATGAAAGCCTACCTAGGATGTTATCTTTAAACACATTCTACTCAAAACTTGAAAATGTCCACTTACATCCCTTTGCTTCTCACTGCCTCATATATACAAAGTCATTTATAAATAGTACTTATGTGAATCCGTAAAACTGAAATGAGAAAAGAGGGTTGTAGTGTTTACTAACCATTATGATGTAATATTAATATTTGTTACGTGCATTAAAAGTCTATGTTTTCTTTCTTTTTTTTTTAAGAAAGAAATCTTTCCTTTTTATTTTCATTCTTCATAGCTGATCAAAAAGTTAAACAAGTCTTTTGTACTCCATTAGAAGTTAATGAAACTTTCCTTGCCCTTAGTATGACACTACAAAATGACAAGTTAAATTTTAGTTTTAGAAATTTTCATTATCTTAAAATTCTATTGACCGTGACCATTTGATCTAGGAGGTAGATATATTAACAAAAAGTGCACAGTACTTAAAACACACTCGCTCCAAAGTTGATAAGTTAAAAAATAGAAGCTAAAGATAACTTTGTAAGAATGTAAGAATTATGTTTATGTAGTATTAAATGTATTCACCTGTTTTAATATACAAACAATTTATTCTTAGTACTAAGGAAACATTCCTTATTGAGGAAAGATTATTTGTTTGAAAGTTTAAGATTTGTAATAATATTTGTATTAAGTTATATGAAAAATGTTTTTTTTTTTTAACAAAATGTGTCAGCAGCAGCCAGAAATTACATCCTTAGAAAGGAGAAATTCTTAATTTACCAAAAAAGCTTGGAATTTTTTCTGAATGAAAATATGAACTAGGATATTTGCCCGATACGGAATGTTTTTTGGGAGAAGAGGGGGAGAGGGATTTTCAATACTTTAGTAACAAATACCTGGAATATTTTATTTAAGGTGCATATAACTGATAAAATTACAGAACATATAAATTATTTTATGAATGAAAATGTGCACAATTTAAAATAAAAAAGTTACAAACAAAAATCAAAATAAATCTTTCGTTTCATTCATATTTCATTCTTATAGGATAATCTGCCCTTTTAAGTCCCAATAAACAAAACGGTTTTGGGATTTGTGAAACAGTAAATTTTGAGTTTTTTCATAAATATTTCTTCAGCAGCACATTCATTTTCTTCTGTGGTTTGTATGAATTATTTGTGGCAAATCTACTTCTATTTCTTTAAAAGTCATTTTTTCAACTTCAGTAACCACTGTCTGACTGTAGGTTTCATTGAAGAAGCAAAACTTTCAGAAATGGGTCTTTCCTAATGTTTCATTGAGTTCCTAATGTTTCCCTGAGTGCAAACTATCATCCTTTTCTTATCGCGAAGCTAGTGCAAGAGAAACCACAAGTGGTATTATTCTTTTGTTGCACACTGCTACAACAGATGTTCTTTTGGCTTTCATATTTTTTGTGCAAGAATTGAAAGAAAAGAATATGTAATTTTTAGAATTTTACTTGAAAGGTTTCTTTTTTTTTTTGCTCTTTTAAATTTCAAAGTTTGAGTCATCTGTTAAAAAAACTTCCATTTAAAAAAAGTAAACATCAAGCTATTGAGGATAATTATCACTAAATTGAAGGCAAAGAGATTGAGACCTGATAAAAAATTCTAGTTATTGTAATATTCAAGTACTTTGAGTTTTGCAAATTAACGGCATAAAGAAATAAATTTTTATGTTTGTTAATATGGTGGGATCAAAATGAAGTTAGCATAATCGAAATTTCTATTCATAAGGTGTTTTATGTAGTTTTAAAGGACAATTAAGATAAATTGTATACATGTCTAAATTTAGATTTACTATTTGATGTTTATAAATGATGTATAGTACTAATGCAGTTAACTTTTTGCTCAAGCATATTTACATTTTAAATTTTTCTGTTTATTTCTTTTTATAGTGGCATCTTGGATTTTTCCGCAAAGAATATACACCTACCTTCCGGGGGTTTGATTCACATTATGGGTACTGGGGTGGAAAAGAAGATTATTTTGATCATACTCAGCAAATGGTATGCTTAAAGAGAATCTTAATTTGAAATCGATACTTTATATCTTGTGTTGACATTTTTGTAGAATTTCTTCTTCTTCTTTTCACTTTTATGGCATTCTTATTCAGGGACAAATGTGGGGTCTTGATTTTCATCACAACTTGAATAGTTCAAATGATGGTTTTGGAAAGTATTCCACATTTTTATTTGCAAATCATGCTGTTAACATCATAAACCGTCATGAAAAATCAAAGGTATGTTAGTATTTTATAAAATTCTAATTCCTTTTTATAATTGAATTTTTGTATACTGTGTATCAATGTCAACTTGTTTTCTGTTTGTGACATAAGTCTTGGTAGCATATAACATCCAAGGTACCAAAATTTTAAGCATTATTTCAAAGAAAGGTCAAAACTGATCTCTAAACAATACATTCTTAATTATTAGTAGCATAAACTATATTTACGAAAATTGAGTGAAGTCAAAAATTCTGTTAACAAAAGGTTGTGAGCTAATTAAAATGTTGAATAGCAATTCTTTTGCTTAATTTTAATGAAAAGTTGGATAATGTTACAAAAATTAATGTCAAAAAATAAATAAATAGATAAATGAAACCAAAAGTAAAAGAAATGTTCTCCTTCATTTTATTAAATATCAGCTTAAAATCAAATAGAGCGCAAAGTGACAGCATTTTTAATTAAGTTTGTAAAAAAGTATATTCAAAAACCTCAAATAAAGGGATTCTAAACTATTGGAGCATTTGGTGGCATATTAGTTGCACAAGATGAAAGAAACTTTCCCCTATAAATACATAGAGCAGTGGTTTGCGACATTTTCGCTACTGAGGACCTCTTGGTATTTGGTACCTTTTCAAATCCTAAGCGGACCACATACGAGAGAAATGATATTTTCACAACAATAGTAAGGGGTGAATTGAAATGAATCCAGTAGTTTTCATCAATAAATTTAATTACAACTATAAAAATGACTAGATTAATTTTCACTAGCTGTTACCACATTGCTTGCGGACCACTGGTGGTCCATGGACTGCAGGTGGAAAATTCACTAGCTGTTAGACTACTGATCTAGAGAACAAACCAAATAAATCAGCATTCCTAAAATTAATAGTAAAATAAGGCATAATAAAATTTAATTAATTTTTCAAGAGTAGAGAAGAAGTAATAACTGAATAAAACAATTATTTTTAAATTTTGAAGGGATACACAAAAGCATGTGCATGCTGTGCTCTTTCTTTTGTACAACAAACTTATCATCTGGCTTCGCGGTCCATTCGTATTTATAACTCATTGATAGTTAGCTTTATCTGCTATATTTGTTTTCAGCTTTAAAAAATAAATAAATAATTAAATAAACTTAAAAAATCATTTGCGGGATAGTAAGGAAATAGTTTTTATTCAACATATGATGTGGTAATCATTTATTAGAGACTTCTTTTTAATTACCTGCCAGCACTTTTATTAACATTATTTATGCCTTCAAAATTAAATTGAATCCATTCAATTCTTAATAATACAATCTTTAGGGAAAAAGTAAAAAAGTTAAAACTATTCAAAATTTGAATTAAAAGAAATTTGTATTGAATGCAGTAAAATTTAGTGGTATTTAATATAAGACATTACATATGAACATATGGTATTGTCATATACCATATGTCTGGAAAAGGCCAAGAAACATTTTCCAGAATCTCTCTTTGTTTTACATATTTTGAATTGATATCCAAAAAACTAATTTCTATTTTACTAAAAATTAACAACATTTGTATATTTTATAAAAATTGAATTTTTGAAAGAGAGAATTTCCCTATTAACAAAGGGAGTAATGGAAAATTGAGAGCTATACATATTAGTATGAATTATTCAGTTATATAAATTACCTAAGTTGGAATCAGAAAGATTGCTATGTGTGTAGTATGTACTACTATGAATTTTTGTCAATTTTCTGATGTTTTTCTTTTCACAAGGAGGATTGATAATGGTTCAGATCACTTGAAGTAACCCTTAAAAACAAAAGATCTTTGATGTACATGGATATAATTACAGTTTGTTCTGTGTTCACTCTATTTACAACAACACTCTATTTAATGACTTTCTCTATTTAAAGATGACTTTTCTCAGTCCCGGACCCTATAGGCCCAGACAGAAAAATAATTTTCCTGTACACATTTTCCCCAATTAATAAACTGAAATTTTCACAACTTAAACACCCTGTTCAGGAATCTGACAGATAGGGGATTTATAGTATTTCTTGTCAGAGTGGATTGGCATACACAGGACAGACTAGACATGCTCTCAAATTCCATTTTAAAGAACATGAAAATTTTGTCAAAAAATAGGATTTTAAACGTTCCCCCATCGCCCAACATTGTTGGTCCTGCAACCATAACTTTGATTTTTCTACTGCCAAAATTATCCATGGTTGTTCTTCCACTTACGGTTTAGATTTTTGGGAATCTTACTGCATCTGGAAAAATTCCACTTTATTAGTGAATGACTTCTTGAGCAGCATGCCCCCTTTCCCTACTGCTTGGAAATCTTTTCTTTAATAAAATTTTTTAAGTGTATGACGTTTTTCCTAGATACAGGTGTCCTTGCTGTTTTCTGCTGACGTAACGTTTTTGGCTCCAGCCAATTTCAGCCTATTTACTCATACATTTCTTATTTTGCTTGTTCACTTGTCCATTTTTGGATTTGGTGTTCCTTTGTTCTTTTATGCACTGAAGAAGGGTTTGATTTTATAACCCAAAAACAGCTATTTGCAGAGTTTTTAAACTCTTTTTAAATACTTTTACTTGTACATGCATACACATTGTCATATTTTTACTCATCTCATCGTACAAAGTTTTCAACTGCTTCTTTTACAATTTAATGCTTATTTAATGCTAAAGTATTGATAAATATTTCTAGCCACTTTTCTTATATGTTGCTTATCAAGCAGTGCATAGTGCAAATTCATATGCAACACTTCAAGCTCCTGAGGAATACATTCAACGCTTCAACCACATCAAAGATAAGAACAGGAGAATATTTGCAGGTATAACAAGTTGTAATTATAGCTTTGATTTTTATTAATATTTGTTAATGATCAAGTCAACGCTCTTTTTAAGATATAAATGTTCTAATTTAATGCAGAAACTAAACTAAAATGTCAAATTTGAAAATCGTTTAGTATTTTTTTTTTTTTTTTTTTTTGAATTCATAGAGAAAATGTTTTGCATAAATTTACAAAACCACTGCTTTATAACCATGATCAATTGAAAGTCATATTTTCCAGTTTACCTTTGGGAGTCGAACAGCAGCCATTTTACTTGCTTTCAGATTTCTAGCCACTTGCTTGTTGTAAAAGGAGGGTTTTTCATTACTTATTGTTCTAGGGTTGATCCATTTTTGGATTCTTCTTTTGGGAGGGAAGGTAGTTTATTTTTTCAACTAGGACTTTGTATTTGACTCTTTATGTTATACCTTTTACATTTTTCCAAAATATGATATTGCAGAGTTTTGATAAATCGACATTTGAAATATTTTCGTAATCTCTGCACAAGATTCATAAATAATGCATTTGTAATTTTTTTTGCTTGCTCTGTGATAAAATATGATGCACTAAAAATTTCTTCTTGATTGTAGGTTTTTTTAATTTACTATTCTCATTCTGCTGTTGTCTCAGTTCTGTTAAACTATAGCATTAACATGTGAATGTGAAAAAGTTACTGCCTTTTTTATCTTTCGTAAAAAGTCATAAGTATGACCATTTGATGCATAACGAAATAACTTGTAAAAATGAAACTTTTTTGTTTGTCAATGGTGGCAAAGGAAAAAAAAACTTAAAAGTGAGGAATATGAGCTATCCTCGAATAACCTGCAATTTATGTTTCTTAGTTAATTGCTGTATTGTTGTAATCTGTCTTTAACCTTTTGATTTAATTATAAGAAAATTACATACCTTTTTACTGTTGTTATTGTCATGTATGACTAAGTGCACAGACAGAAACAATGATAAAAATTAGATATTGCCAAAAGCATGTTCTTGTTTTATCATAATTTATGAATAAAATTTTTTCACACTAGATAATATAAACTTTTAATCAAATGCAAGTTTATTGTCATATAATCTTTTTCACAATGTTATAAAATTCAACTGTTGAAAATTTGTTGCAGAAATACAATTTCCTTCCATTACTATTATAATTATTGTTATTAATATTGTTATCATTATGTTTTTTCCCAATTTAGGAATGGTGTCTGCCATGGATGATTCTGTAAAAACTATTGTTGATGCTTTGAAATTTAATGATATGTTAAAGAATTCCATAATTCTTTTCACAACTGATAATGGTGGACCTGCTGCAGGATTCAATGACAATGCTGCCTCCAACTGGCCACTGAGAGGTGTTAAAGCTTCTTTGTGGGAAGGTGGCGTAAGAGGAATATCTTTCATATGGAGTCCTTTGCTAGCAAACTCTGGAAGAACATCAATGGATTTGATGCATATAACAGATTGGTTACCTACTTTGTTTTATGCAGCTGGTGAGAAGTGTTTTTTTTTTTTTTTTGCTTTGATGTTTCCAACATCAAAAGATTAATGTGTGTGTGCACTCAAACCTGTTTTTGTGCAGTCTTTTTTTTTTTTTGCGGTATATGAAAATCTCAATCAGATTGGGACTCAATTGACGAAATTATTAACAAGTATGAGGTGGTATCTTCAAGTGACAAATGGGCTCCGATAGGTCCCCTTAATATTAATACCCCCCCCCCTCCGATAGGTCCCATAATTTTGGGAGATCTGTAAACAGACCTTCCAAAATTTTCTTTTTTGAGCAATTTTGTCCGACAATTTTGCAAAATTATCATCACTTGGTTCATTTTGATTTTGTGATACTAGATAGTTATTTCGTGAGTTTTTAGGTTATTTTCAGCGTGAGACTTTTTTTATGAAGTCCCTATCCACCGCATTAAAAAATAAAAAATAAATAAAATAAACTGTGTTTCAAAAACAACTTTTTATAGCTCTTGCAATTTTTTTAATGCAGTCCCTATACACTGCACAAAGGCAGGTTTGGGTGTACAGTAGAATGTTAACCGAGCTAATAATGAAGTCTTTTTTTTTTTTTAAATAATGTAAATCTATTAAAATCGTGAACTTTCAATTCTGAGATAAAAGATTTTCTGGAAATTTGTGTTTTCAGTGCATCTTTCAATACATAACTTGATACTGTTAAAAAAAAAATATCAATTGACTTTTTAATACTTACTACAACTTATTTTCCATTTTAGTTTTTTAACTGTTAAACATCATTTCAGATGTTCATCTTTAAAAAGTAATCTCTTGTATTTTTAATTACTACATTTTAAAAATTTGCAATCCTGACAAATCTTTATACAAAGTTTCTACTAACCGAGATTTCTGACATCCGAGGCACTAGCAGTCCAATTAGCTTGGATAATTGAGGTTCTGCTAGATGGTTGAAAATCCATTTAGGAAATAATGACAAAGATTTTGTGATTCTCATAGACCAAGTTTGTGTATGAAAATTCCTAAAAATTAAATACTAAATCACCTTTCTTCTTCCTTTAAATCTGTTCAGATTCAACTCATATTGAATAGATATGAAAACCATTTATGCTAAATTCTTCCTATATACTTTATTTGCAATATTGACTGTGCTTGCATTTAATGGCTTTAATGTTAGACTTTTTTTTTTCTAAATTCATAATTCTACTGAAAGGTTTCTCACTTTCGTTCCATTTCTTATTTAATTTTCCATCAAGGTATAATTGCATGTTTTGGCATAACATTCCCAAATTGCTTTTTTCTCAATGTGAGAGATGTCTGTTTATGTAAAAATAAATGAATTATGAAAAATATTTTATCATATAGGTGGAAATGTAACCGAACTTGGACAGTTAGATGGGCACAATGTGTGGAACACTCTTTCATCAAGTTTACCATCTCCACGTACTGAAGTATTATTGAACATAGACAACATTAAAAAAGTATCTGCTCTTCGTGTTGGAAGATATAAAGTTGTGCAAGGAACTACTTATGATGGAGCTTGGGATGGCTGGTATGGTCCATCAGGAAGAAATAATTCTTCAAACATTAAATCTAAAATTAACAGCTTTCAAAAATCAGAAATAAATTGTGGTCCAAAACCTACAAATGCTTCTGAAAGCTGCAAGCCTGCAGAGAAACCTTGTCTGTTTGATATTCAAGATGATCCATGTGAATATAACAACATAGCCAGTATGAAACCAAAAGTAAGTAATTTTGAATTGTTATTTTTTTTTGTTTTGTTTTTATACTTAGGATTTCTGTTAATTATATGGACTTTGAACTGTCATTGTGGTTCATCACGTAGTTTTTAATCATTGTAAGATTTTTCAGTCATTTTTCTAAAATAATTCTCCCCCCCCTCCCACCCCTCCATTAATCATACCGATTCTTGATTTAGTTTTGTCAAGTTTTTTTTTTTTTTTTTTTTGCATAATGCCATTTGTTTGCAATTTTGTTTTCTTTTATGGCAAATCATGTTCCTAAATTATCCTAGCTTCTCCATGGTTTGGCTGGCAGTCAAGCATTTATTCTAGATACCCTTGCTGGCATTTTTAGTGAGAGATATCAGTTTAGGGTGCAGCAAATGGCTAATATGTATGTGCGGGGAGGGGAGGGTGTCTGGTAAATAACTACTGAAAATAAGAGTGGTGTGGGGAGGGGAGGTTAAATTTTTTTATTTTAAATGCTTTCAATGATAGTCAATAATGTTTCTAGTACTAAGAGTTTTTTGAAAAGGACTTCTTACAAGTACAGTAAACTCCCAATTATCTACAAGTCATTCAACAATCAGGAACATGTATTTTCATAGCAGGAAGCAATAACCCAAGGCTGTTTTTTCTCAAAAAAGTGTAAATTTAAATTTATAGTTTTTATTTATTTATTTATTTTTTGCACTTTCTTCATCCTACATGCCATTGTTCTTTATTGATGTTAAGTTCTGTTGTACAAAAATACAAAACATTTTTACTGTACTGTATGTATCAATACCAGGGTTAGAAAATATCATGATCGAAAATATCCAATATTTTGATACATATAGGATATTTTGATATGTATCCGATATTTTCAATTAGGGCAAACTGAAGTCTTTAAATAGTAACTGCTTCTTCAAATCACTTATTTATTTTCTTATACAGTGCGGCGCAAAAGTTTAAGCACAATGCGAATTTTTGAATAAAAAGAAAACTATTCAAATGGAATACTTTCAAATTTCTACTGTAGGTGGCTAGTATGAGCCTAAATATGTGTCTGAAATTTCTAAAAATATAACCGTAATGAAAATCAGAAAATACAAATGATATATTTTTGGCTGTCGCAAAAGTTTATGTACAAATCAGATTTTATGCAATCTTGAAACTTGAAGCGTGAAGATCCCCTGCGGTTCTTTTCAAATTATAAAGTGTAGCAATGGCTTAAACTAGTAATCAAGATGCCGAAGTCTGGAGTTCTCACCTAAAGTGACACTCTGGAAGCTAAAAGCAAAAGGTAAATCCATTATGGAAATTTCAGTGCTTTTAAATTGGTCTAAACGTGTTATTCACAATGTTGTGAAACGTGAAAAACAATTCAAACCTGCATATCACCCAAGAAGGACAAGAAAAACTACATTTCAGGGGAGAGAAGAATTAAAAGAATGGTTCTAACTGGAAATTTGTCCCTTAGTCAGATAAAAACTCGACATGGATCACAAATATCATGTGACACCATACGCAGCCGAATAACCAAATCAGGATTTATCAAGTTCGCTCATAAACCTTGTCTGAAACAGTATCACAAAAAAGCAAGACTGCTGTGGATAAAACACCACATGCATTATATTGATGAATGGGTTAGTGTTATATTCTCAGATGAAAATAAAATGAAATTTATACGGTCCAGATGGATTTTCATACCATTTCAGTGACTTGAGGAAAGATCCGAAGTGCATATTCAATTGGCAACAAGGTGGTGACTCACTCACGGTATGGGGCAGTTTTTACTTCAATGGACAAACTTTCTTTAGCTTTCTGAATGGCAGTCAAAATTCAAAATATCATATTGTTATTGATTAAAAGCTTTATAAAGCTCTCTAACAGTTTGTCCATTTTTTTTATGTTAATCCGCTTTTTTTGTCTATATTTTGTTTATCTTATCGTTCATTGGTTGGATTGCTTTATGTGTGTCTTCACTGGTTAAATTCATAATCATGAATTAAATTATAAATAGTCGATGTGTACTCTTTATAAAATGCTAAAACAATTGAGATGTCTGTATTTAAAAAAGAAAGACTTCCACCTTCATGAAATTCAATTTTTTTAAATACTTTAAAATTTTTTCAATGAATGTATGATATTTAATGTATTTGAATGATTACATTCAAATTGTTTCAGAACTATTCATGAAACCACGAGGGTCTTATCAGCAGTACAGCAAAAAATAAGGAAGACTTTTTTGCTAATTTTGCTGAAAATATTTAACAGCTGCAGTTCTCTTCATGGGCCAATCTAAAAAATTTCGCTGTATTTTTTATAACAATACATTAAAAGTCATATATTGATTTCAAAATTGTCTCAAAACTGGTTGAGTTTTCAAGTTTTAGTATTTTGTGAAGCTTTTTTTCCCCCAATTGTATTTAAGTTAAATAGTAAATGAAACTGCATGAAATTCTCTTAAATTGCCTCATCAATTGTGTTGATGAGGCAATTTAAGTGTGTGATAATTTTTTTTAATTAATAATAGATGAATTTAAGGTAACAAACGGTGCGATATCTGAAAGTTTGACTTCAAATAACATATATATGACTCTACATTATGAAACATTGCTTTTTATTGTTATTTTCAATTATTTCATTCAAGAGTTTAAATTACCTATTCCTTTTTACATAACTTTAAATATTATGAAGAATATTAAAAGATAAAGAATTTGCTGTTTAATTAAAAAAACTTACATTGAGAATTAGTTGACAAATGAATTAAATTAAACTCCAATAGCTCCTTCTTCAAAAGCGCCATTTTTTGCTTAAAGACAATGCTATTTATTCGTTTAATTATATATTTTACAGGCTTTTTTTTTTTTTTTTTAAAGCAGAGCATTATTTTATTTTATGAGTTATGAAATTAGAAGGAGACAAGAAGGATATGTTTGCCAGACTCACTCAAAATTCAATTGGAAGTCTTATTCTTGAATGCTAACTCATATTCAATAGAAATTAGCTAGAAATAAATTGGTACAAGAGAAAATTATATTAGAAAATATTATGTATTAAATTATTCACTAGAAGTATTTATTATTAAGTTAAATGGTAATCATTTCTTTAAGAAGAGCTGTTTAAATTGCATTAAATATCACGAAGAATATGAAAAATTGCAAAATTTGCTCTTTTCCATCAACAAAATAATTTACCATGAGAATTATTTTTAAAATAACTTCAATATAAATTAAAAAAAAGGCGTAAAACATGCATTTTTTGCCCAAAGATGGCGCCACCTATTTTTATTTCAAAGCATAGTTGCTCAAAGGCACTTTCATTTGTTTTGCAAAGAATGAAATTGATTGAAAATAATAATGCTGTTTTTGCTAGCAACATTCAATTAAAAATATCATTTGCAAATGCTTAATCGTATTTAGCAGATTACAAACAAGAAACACAGTGCGAAAGACGACTAGCAACATTACAATGGCGTCTTTGAAGCTTTGATTGACACTCGAATAAGCCAATGAGAGGGCCTGAAATTTTCCTATGACCGAACAGGAGTAAAGGTAGCTTATATGCAGCCGGGTACAGAGTCACTCCTGAAACCTTCCATAAACTCATGCTAGTGATGGAATACCGCGTATTTGAGCTCATCAGATGCAATGGTAAACCATAAACTATTAAAAGACTTTAATGCTTTCTTAAATGTAAATATTTCGCTGTTGTGCCTAAACTTTTGTAACAGCAGAATTTTTATTTTTAAATGAAATATTACTTTAATTTCTTTGAAATGTTTCCAAATTCAAAACATGATTTTGTAAGCTGGTTGTTTGCATACAGTAAAAATTTCAAAGCTATTCGGTGTATACTTTTCTTTTTATTAAAAAAATTTCGGTTGTGCTTAAACTTATGCGCCGCACTGTATTGTTGTTATAATGCATCAATTTTAAAACTAATGTGTTTCTTTCATTATTTATATTCATAAATATACATTTTGTATAAATATTTACGTACTTTGACTAGCATTTAAATATAAATTATATTTAGAGTCATTTGTAAAATGTGATATTGAATGTGTTCGAGATAAAATTTAACATTACTGATATTGATACCGGCTTTTACATTGGATATTAACTTTTATATTTATGTGCTCTGTAAAACTGGCCACATATACATGTGCCTAGTAAAATCGCGGAAAAATGTCACAGAACTACGTTTATAAATATAAAATACCTTGAAAGTTTTTAAAAACCATCTGTTATTTTTGTACAGTATGTGTAATGTATACAGGGTGTTCAGTTTTAACCTGCAAGACCTCTATTTTCGAAATCGATGCATACTTCCAATTTCAAAAATGTTCAAAATCAGATGCAGAGTTAAGACATGGAAAGTTTTGAGTAAAAATAAAAATGAGTCAAAAAATACAAAATTTAACTTTTTACACGGGCCCTAGGTCCTCCAACTTATATTTAGAGAAATAATCTCCACTGAAAACTATTACTGATGAAAAAAGTTTGAAATTAGTGCAACCAAAACCCAAGGAGATATTCCAGTTCAAAGTTTTAAGGGACCATACAGAAGAGAAGATTGAAACTTTTCGCTATTTCAGAAGAATGGTAGGTTGTCAAAGTAAAACGAACAAGGTATTTATATTTTTCATAGCTATTCAAAAATTCATGCAAATATTATGCCGTGATATGCAAAAACGCACTGCAAAACCTCGAACAATTTGAGAAACCCAGGGTGGCGACAGATCAGGGAAATCAGGGAGATCAGGGAAAAGTCAGGGAACTTTATTAATCAGGGAAATATCAGGGAATTTAGAAAAAATAACAAAAAATCAGGGAAAATCGATTTTATGAAGAAAAATTTTTTTTTTTTTGCTTTGCAAAATTAAGTACTTAATTCTCTACGCATTTTCCGCCAATTATCTGTTTAAAAAAAAAAGTTAAAATTAATGAGGTGCGATTATACACTGCCGCATATTTGTGCATCTTTTTTCCTCAACATCAAAGTATTGCATCTTACTTATTAACCACTGGATGAACTTCCTAAGATTGCTTCTGTGTCTGTAAAGTTGTTTATTTTACCTAACTTGAAGTTTGCTTTCTTTCAATACTACGTAAAATAAACAACCCCTACAGACAACCCTGCAGTCAAAGAGGAAACCGTCATTAATGCCTTAGCTCCATTGCCTTTATTCCATTGTCTCGAAGTAATAAGTGTATTGTAATCAAGATTTCAAGAAGAAATCTTTGTTTTTTGAATTAATACTGATAAAAGCTTAAAAGTTATTACTACTTCGTGTTTTTAATGTAATTGCTAACACTGAACTTTGAATCAAAAAAACTTTTTTTTTTGCCGTTATACTATTTGCTGTCGCCGCAGATTATTAAAGGTTTTCTTTTCTTCAGGCTTAAATGGTTCTTTTATTTTAAAACCAAGTTGTATTCTTCTTTTATACATTTTGAAATTAACCAATTGCTTTTTTCCCCCTTGCATTTCAAAGCTGTTTGTTACAAAAGCAACCTAAGATTTTTTCGATACATACTAAAATCATTTGAAATAGAGTTAACTTGTGCATTTACGTAAATATCATAATTTTTTATTGTTAAAATGCTGTAATCATTCATTAAAACTTATGTTCTTGTTAGAGAAAAGCTCCTTATGAATGGATGTCAAAAGTTTTCACCTGTCTTTCATAAATATGTCAATTAGTTATATAAGAATAACTACGTTACTTCTATTATTTCACTATTACTTGTTATTCTTGCAACAATTATTATACTGTTTGAAAATTTAGTTCAAAAAACTTTCAATTATTTTTTAGTTCTTTCATAAATACACATATGTTTTTAAGTGTGATTTTAATAGTTTCTTAAAATTCTTATGCTAAGTGGTTACTGGAAGTAAAATATTTTTTTTTTTTAATTTTATATAACTCTCCATATAAAAAAATTTAATATACTGTTTTGTAGTTTTTTTTTTCCAAAAAATTGATTTGATATGTTTTTTTTTTTTTTTTACCGTTTTATTAAAAAAAAAGCATTTTTTAAAAATGATATCTTTAGTTCAACAACTTTACACAACTTAAAACTTTTAAAATACTGCATTTTATACAAACATACAATGGATTTCAAGTAGAGCAAAAAAAGGAAACCATTATCATTGGTAACGTAAATCAGGGAAATTTGATGAACCTAATCAGGGAAATCAGTGAAAAGTCAGGGAACTTTTTTTCACAGTTCCTGTCGCCATCCTGGAAACCGCACTCTATATACACATATAAATTTAACCACTTGTTAACATTTCCCCCCAAAAAGTGTTATTGATGGCGAGTGTAAAGTGGTAAAAGTCACAAAACGCTGGGTTTCATATCTTGGTGAATATTGGTTGTACAAATTTCAAACTTTTTGTGTTGGAATTGTTCTTCAATGGAGATTATTTCCTTAAACATAAGTTAGGGGACTAGTACTACTTAGGGGACTAGTAAGCTTAAGTTAGGGCTGTATAATAAGTTACATTTTGTATTTTTTGACTCATTTTTATTTTCACTTCAATTTTTCAATATCTTAACTCTGCATCTAATTTTGAGCATTTTTGCAGTTGGAAGTATGCATCTAGGACTAATGGTTGCAAAAATAGAAGTCTTGCAGGTTAAAACGGAACAACCTGTATATGTATGTTAAAATTAAAATATTGCTTTAAATTTCTATTAATTTCAATTGAATTACCCAAACAGTAGTTGTTTTACCTTTTTCTTTGGTTAGTTACTTTTATAAATTTTATGTATTTCAGAAATAAAAAATATGTGTTAGTCAGTACACATCCATGAGACATTTTCCTTTTTTTTCACCAACTTTTGACTTTATTAGTTTTTTTTTTTTTTTATGTATACATTAAAATTGCTTCATTACTAATAATTTTATGATTATAAAACAAAGGAATACAATATTATTTACATTATATTAATGATTTACTTATATGCCACACAAACCGGGTATTATGCTTTTCGGTTATTTTAAATAAAAAATAAACAATTTTACTACAATTAATGCATATAATTTTTATATAATGTCATACTTTGAAAAGTAAATATCGAAAATATCAAAATATCATGATATTTTCATAATAAATATCGGATATATATCGTGATATATATCATGATATATATTGGGAAGCCCTGATCAAGACAGCCATGTTTTTGAAGAAGAATGATTTTTACCTTTGTTGTCCCTCATTTCATCATGGTTTTTATTATCCGCGGCACTTGTGCCACCCAATTATTCAAATAATCGGGAGTTTATTGTAGTTCCAATCCGTTATCTAACTAGTTTTGTATGTTTTCCTGTCAACTGTATATTTGTATTAGGGGGACAAGAAAATAGTGTTGTTTCTATCAATTTTTTTAAGTTTTTATTTTTTATCAACGATGTAATTACCCTCGTAATGAACCTTTTGTAGTGCAGTGCGCAAAATTTCAATCATGATAAAGAGTAATAAATTGGTTTTTGAGCTAAGTTTCTGGAGATGGCATTTTAGCTATCGAACAAAGTTTCAAGTTTTTTTCTCACATATAGATAAAAATAAAGTGAAATCAGACGGTGCATTGTCAGTTGAGTATGATAGTTGAAGCAGCCCACCACAGCTCATTAATTTTTTAAGGGTTTGTCTTAAAAAGTTTTGTCTTGCATTATCATGTTTCAGGATGACTACTTTTTTGCTGATAGTTGAAATATTCTTGCCACAAATTGTACCATCTGATTTCCTTTTCTTCCGATCGCCAAAACATTTTCTATGTAACAAAAACTTGAAAATTTGACCTGCATCCAAGATAAATATCTCCAATAGCAATTAAAGATATTTTTCTAAAAAAAAATTGATTTTTATCCATTTGGGATTAAAAATTTGCGTACTGGATGAAAAAAGACTGTTGATAACAAGGGTAATAACTATATCTACAAATAAATAAATAAATAAATAAAAAGTTTTATTTGTTTGGGAAAAAAAAATGACGTTACTTTCTAGCCCCTCTAATATTTGTAGTGTATAGTTCTTTTTCAACCATATCTTAACAATTATTCGTAATTGAAAGACATTTTCTGAGTCTGATAAAGGTGAATTATTGCTTCAGAAAGTTGCGGGAAGAATACATTTATTTTACTGCAATTGTTCAGATGATTTAAACTAAACAGTTTAAGATGGAATTTTGATGAAAATCCTTTTATTTATTTTCCCCAATCCTAAAATGTTATTTTGAGTTTGGTTGAAAATAGATGAAAGAAAATACGACCACCCTTGTAAGTTGATAGAAGGACTGAAATAACCTCTATATTGACCTATTTTTTCACTTACTAATAGCATTTTTTTTTTTGTCATTACCCTCTATAGTTGATCACTGAACTACTGACAGTGATGAACTTACACAAATTTCATTGTATCTACTTCTTCCAAAAAAATTATTTTTCTTTTTGTCATTGTAAGTATAAGATTCTTTTTTTTCCCTCCTTATTTCTAAGTCTTTTCTTTTCCCTTTCTACAGATTCTGGCCAAACTACTTAAGACGCTGTCAAAATACAATAAAACTGCTGTCTCCCCTGGAAATAAACCAGTTGATCCAAGAAGCAATCCAAAGTATCATAATTATGAGTGGATAAATTGGATGGACTTTTCTTAGTTACGGTTTGAAATATTGCTCTTCTTCGATCATAGATTTTAAAATGAGCTTATATTAGTCAGTTTGCCATCGATCTGAATAAAAAAGGAAAATATTGTAGGAATTTATTTGACAGTTAAATTAGGGCATCTATTGTACAGGGTTTAATTGACACATTAAAACTTTTTTTTTCTGCTTGTTTACATATTTTTACTTAAAACATTCCTTTTGTCAATTACAATGTACAGAAATTTACTTTTTCATGCTTTATTTACATAACTGTTAAATTTGTTTTTATTTCTCCGTTTATCTTCTGTAAAAAACAGCAAAATTAAGGAAATACATTTATTGAATTTTTATCTGTTATAAATGATTATTTGCTAAGCTTTAATTCATCAGAAATTTCTTTATTTTTTCTCGAACCATGTATGAAACTATTAGTTGAGAAAATAATGTAAGCTTAAAGATCTGTGAGATCTAAAAAATAAAAGAGTAGTGTATCCTTGCAACCTTTTAAAAAATGTAAAATAATGTGACCTTACATGTTTTTAATATATAATTTTATAAGTAAGCACTTGTAACTTCTTTGACTTTCACTACTAGAACCAAAAACGTGCTGTCTTTTAGCCTATAATTTTTTTCATTAATTACATTAATGTTGTTTTGTGATGTCATGTGCCAAATGTTTATTTTTGTTTAGTTTAAAATTTAGTCCTTCTTTTTAGTACTATTTTTTTTTCGTCACTGAATAATTATTTCTTTTAATGTTTCTGTTCTTTTCATTTTTATACTTACTTTTTATAAAAGTATTATTTTTCTTTTTGCTATAAAATAATTATTCTTTCATTGCATGCGTACATACTTTTTGCTTTTTTGTGTATAACTTTGTTTTCTAGCAATTTTATTTGTTTTGATTTTAGAATCTAATCAATAGTTTAAATTCTAGCTGTTGTAAGTTTGTGCAATAATTCAAGTGCCAAATGCTGCTGTGCAATATTTGATTTCTTTTAGAAAAGCTTGTAATGGTTACTGGTTCTATTTATTTACCATTTAATAGTGAAGTTTAAAAGAAGATTCCATGTTGTCATATGATTTCAAAAGCTTTTAGGTAAATGTATGTTTTATAACTGATGCACTTTTTCAAATTATGAATAAATGATTTTAGATTCTATAAATTATGAATTGTGTAAATTAAAAATAAGAGAAAAATGACATATTTTGAAAATAAAGAATTCATAATAAACTTAGCTTGAATTTATTATTTATAGCTGTACTATGTGTACAAGACTTTGCTGGAAAAAGTTTTTCAGTGTATGAAAATTAACTCAAATTTAAAAAGAAAAATTACAATTTACATGCAATATAACTCTTGCTATATTGATCACAAGAAATTGACAGAGAAAAACTGTTCAAAATTTTATGAGCGTTCAAAATCAACATCAAGAATTTTTTTTTTAATAGGAACTAAAACTTTGCTTTGGAATTAAAATAAACTTGATGTAATTAGTTATTTCAGAAGGACTGAAATATACAGAAAATTAACATTTGAAAGCACTTTAGAACTTTAGAAAATAATTTTTTATGAGAAAAAAAATTTAATTCATTTGGTTGGGAGTATAGGCCGATACTTTTGTGAAGAAGAAAGTCATCAAATCTGAGAAAATCAAAGCAATGAAACATTCTTTCCATCTGAAAGATAGAGGTACTGATCATTTACCACCTACACTTACGCTCCTGACATTCAGATACTGCAGTGCGCTGAAAACTGTGGACAGTTTTCTATTTTGTTTATGTCTTCTGCATTAAATTTATAGCATTTCTCTTTAGTTTTCAATTGTAACTGTGTTGTTCAATTTTTTGAATAATATAGCTACAATTGAACTGCATTGTTAATTTCCCTGTATTGTTAATTTTTTTAATTCCTTAGTTTATTGACTGCAGGAGTAAGAATTTGCTCCAAGATTATTATTGAAGCTCATAATGTCAGAAAAGTACAGGTGTCTCTTGTATTGGGCAGTTTATTCGTACTGTGCTATGGTCCTGTGTTATATGAAACTTCTTAAAAATTATTATTTTATTTATTTTTATATATTTAAATAAGAGGAGGGAGGGTGGCATTGTACACTGTATTACAAGTAGTAAAGCTGTCACTGTGTTGCTGAAAATGTGTTAAAAATGACTATTTTAAACTGAAAACGATTAGGGCAAGTATTTAGGTGTAAATATCGGCTGATCGAGCTATGCCTTCAGCTGCAATACTTAAAATAATCGACGGTTATTTCGACAAATCAGAAGCTAACACAAAGATTTAAATAAAAAAAAAAAGGATTTACCTAGAAACTAAACTACCTAAAACTTAGGGCACCCACTTTGTTGAAGGCCCTCAACTCCCGAAAATTTCATGATTTGTTCAAAAAAAGAAAAAACGAAAAGTACTTGAAAAAATAAATTCCATTTTAAAGTGTTTGAAAATTAGAACAAGTGTGGATACAAATCATAACTTTTTAAAGTTATAATAAATAGTGGGGTAGGAAGAAAATGCCGAAATGTGTCAAATTAAGCTCTTTGCTATATCCTGCAGCAAAAATTTAAAATTCATAGCTCTCACATTTCTGTAACATATTACTTGAGATATTTTTTTGTGACTCACATGTTTCATATGTGCTTGCTGTTTATTTAATCCTGAATGCTGTATTTTGGAAATTCTTTTGCATTCCTTGTTTTTATCTTACTTCTGCTGCATACTGTTAATCTGTTTAGCCCGGGAAAAAAAATTACACTACTTCTATTCCTTTTCATTTTTTTGCAGTAATTGTAATTGAAAAAACAGTTGGTGTAATGGAAAATCTATAGTTTTTTCTCTTTCTTTTAAACTTAAAATAGTTGTTCTTTCAAAGTTAAAACAATACTGTAAAACTGTACAATCTAGTACTAAATTTCAGGGACTGGAAAGGGCAAACGAAGTGCCTTAAATAATCTTAATTGTTCTCGGGGTTTTTGAAAAGAATAGGATCAGTCTTTGAAATTCCAAAGCAAAGTGTACTTCAATTTTATTTCTTATCAAGTGTATTAATTATGAATCTTCCAGAAGAGCAGCATGTTACTCTCTTGTTACCTATTTTTGAAATCTGTACACAATTTCTTTTAAAGCATTTTTACTATTGATCATTTTGGATTTAATTCATTGTTGTATTTGTGGGTGGATTGGAGGCATGATCAAAAACTAAATGAATTGAACCGACGAACAATGCATAATCATCTGTTCTCCCTTGCCTTTTCTCTCTGAGGAGTGCTGTCATTGATTTGTTGACGCAAAAACAATTTTTACTGTGTATTATCGTAATTTGCAAAAGAGTGTGTATGCCTATTTTTCCTCAAAGATTTTTGTGGTTCTAATGACCCCTTATAAGGCTTCAAAATGCAAAATTTTATATCTATTTTACAAAAATTCCTTCAGGGGAAAACCCCCCGGACCCCCTAAAATTGGAGATATTCTATACCCCACTTAAAAGGGATACCATTTCCCCTGTTTAGTTCAATTCAAAAGCACAGCAGGCAACACGCTTATAAAAACAACACAAAAAATAATAAGCCATGACCTTATGTATCACAAGAAAAAAAAACATCAACATAGGGGGAAGGGGCTTTATGAAAATGTCATTTTTTGCCCAGAAGAAAACGGACAGCAGAAAAAGTTGTCTGGACTACAAAAGAGACCCAAAACCTGAAATAGCTTTGGGCTATGTTAAGTCTAAATCCGGCCTTAATTATAACTATTGTTGCTAAAAAAAAAAAAAATCCTGCCCCCCCCCCAGGGAACTTAGTCCTGAATCCGCCTATGGGAAGGACACCTGTATCTGCTGTATCATGCCCAACCAACGTTATGCGGCAAAATGCTGTTCAAATATTGCTGGGACAAATGAATGCCATGGTGTCCATTCCCTAAAGTTGAAAAACGAAAATTTCTCAGGTCAGTAGCGCAGCTTGACTTACCTTCTGGAATTTTTTTTAAAATTAAATTTGAATAGTCCTTCCATGTACATAAACTGCTGTATTAGGAATGGCAAAAATTGAAAAAAAAAAAAAGGCAAGGACTCTGGGGAGGGGTGTTTTTACTCACCTTTGCTGCGCCACTGGTTCGGGTGCAATAAAATTTCCCGGATATACTTGATGCTAAATGTAGTTAATATTTTTAAATGCCAAATGTAGTTATGATCCGCCTCCAAAAGGGAAAATGGTGAAGAAGTTTGAATCTGTAAAAAAACACCCTTTTTTGAATGATGCTGTTTATCTTTTTTTTTTTTTTTTAAACTTATGTCCATCATATTTCAGTATGCATTCTGATGAGTAGGCTTTTTTTGAATTTAAAATACATTCATGAGGAAAAATTAAAATGTTTTTTGTCAAAAATGAAGGAGAGTACAAAAACTGAATTTAATATTTCGTGAAGCAGAGAATTTCATATCATATTAGTTAAGGAATTTTCTGATATTCTCGAGATAAAATAGAAAAGCATGAAAATCAGCTCTAAAACAAACTTGTTTAAATTGGGATAATAAGTTGTGCTTAGATGAAATGGGCCACTTGTTGAGTAAAGTTGGAAGTTTTCTTTTTGAAGTCAACAGATAAGTATTTTAATTTATGCAAATATTTTAAATATTAAGTTGACTCATTTTGAGAGCAGGTTTCATGTAACATTGAAATCTTAGAAATTTTGTGCTTAGGACAAAATTCAGATGAATACTCAAGCTATCACCTTTCAAAGCAATTAGAGTTTCACAAAAAAAAAAAAATAAATAAATAAATAAAAATTAATTAAAAAATGGCTAACGCAGCTTTTTTGCAGCATTTGCTTTATTATTATACACAATCTCTTCATGTTATTTCAGCTTTTCTGGTAGTAATTTTTGAGCACCTATTTGTTTATTTTATTTATTTTTTTTTTTAATCAGTAAATATCATATTAAAGTTTTTAGCAGGTTGCTTTCTCATATTTTGTATACAAAGGAACAAGACAAGACATAACGCTATGTTGAAGTTTTAAACCTGGTGGAATATAACAGGTTAACTCATGATGATCCCTGGTCGTGTTAAAAAAAGTGGCAGTGCTACAACTCTGCCACTGTATTCAGTACTTATCTTCCCCACTCCCATGTAGCATGGATGCAATGCAAAAATTATCCTTTGGTGAATCATAGACTTGAGAGTTCTCTGATGAAATAACATGAATGTGAGTCTTTAGAAAAAAGTAATATCCTTGGTCTCATCTCAAAATTCAACTTTTCCCCCTTTTTTCCAATCTTGTGGAGTTTCCATTTAAACTAGTGCCAATTTTTTTACTGCACAAAAGTAATAAAAAGCTCTGTGCGCTATGTTTTGATTGTACGAGGCTTTTTTGAACAATAACACCAAATGAAAACTCACATGGAAAGAAGCATGTAAACTTTTTTATAATTAAATAATTTATTTTCAGTTAGTAATATTCATCGAGTTGTTTGAAACGTTTTTTGCTGCCCATGCTGGGAATGTATCTAAATTGAACATATAAGAACCTAGTGTATTGATCATTAATATTTGGATGAGGCAGCAAATTATATTCATGATAATTCCAGGTTTAACCTGAAATGAAGAAAAAATAAAAGTAATCAGTCAAGAAACAAGTTTTTTGCATCAAAATATACATTGTTTACATGGTACAAAATAGTAATTTCAAACTTTTTTCTATTTATTTATTAATGAAAGGTTAAAATTATAGTGTTCAGCCTGATGAGTTTTTGAAATTAACAAATCAAACAAATAAAGTAAATACACTGGCGGACAAAATTAAGAGATAGAAGCCATTTTCTCGAATATCTTGAGAAATGCTGGTTAAAAAATAATGAAATTTTTTGTGGAAATAACTTATAGTATGATAATAATGTGCGCAAAGCAAAAATTAAAATGTCATTGGCAAGAGTTATTGCCAGCAGTCCAATATGGGCTGAACTTCATGATAAAAAATGACAATGAAAGTGAAGCTTGTATGGTGTGTGGCTGCCTCTAATACAGTGTGTGGTCACTTCTGACGGATAGACAGCATGCACAATGAGTATGCATGCTGTTAATACGGTGGAGTTAAGGTGTGCTTGTGGAAGACCCTTCCACTCTTTCAACCAGGGCAGTTTTTAATTCCGGAACGGTTCTGGGTGGGGATTGGAGTGTCGCAATACTGCCGTGCTAAGCACAGATGTGGTATCTGCAGCAGAGCTCAAAATGAGAAATTGAGGATTAAAGTTTTACAACTCATTTCTTTGATTTATGACTTAATTAAATGCTCAACTTGCAGTAGTTGTTTCGTAACTAACTTATCTAAAAACTGTAAGAAAGTATTTTTGTAAAAATGATAATTTAAAATTAATAAATGTAGTTATGACAAATTTTCTTTTCAAAACCTCTTTATATACTAAGCTATTTTCACCGTAAGTGACAATTACTAGGCATTTTTAGGGGTATCTGCACAGATATGACAAAAATAGCTTAGTAAAACGTGCTCAAAGTATCATTAAATAATACTAAAAACATCTGCTTTCTTTAGACTTAGCTGTTTCGCTTTATTTTGTGAATACAAATCTAACAGAATCTACCTTCTGAAAGATACCATTTTTTTAATTCCAGACAGTTAAAAGTGTAATCCATAACAATTTTCTGTTTCTTATATTCAAAGAATGTTTTATTTTCTAGATTCATTTTTACCGAGCATGAAGATAATTTTGACAGCAGACGATACTTAAATAAAAATATTACTGGCCGTAGAATGAAAAGCGTTTTTTTTTGCATGAAAGAATTAAATATGAATATTTTACATGCATTTCATTTTTAGAATTTGCATTTTAAATAAACATTTAAATAGAACAAGCTGAATATTTACTTTAACAATTATGTAAAGTTGTATTAGTTTTTATTATCAACCTGTATCAACTATTCAACAGTAAACTAATTTTAATATTCTGTGTCACAATAAACTGCTACATTTTTAAATATGCTGCTTTACTAAGGTATAAAAGTCGTATCTACAAAAAATACTAAGGAAAAAAGTGGTAACTGCGCAGATACTACTTTAAAGGCTTAGTATTTGTCACTTATGTTCAAATTGTCTTAGCAAACTCCGCAAACTATGCAGTTACGACTTTTTTCTTAAAGCTTTTTTTTAATATTTCGCGTTCACAAATCGCCAAAAAACTTGACATTTAGGTAAATTAAATTACTAACGACCACCTGGTGACAATAACTTAATTTTGATAAAATGTGCAAATACCACATCTGTGCTTAGCACGGCAGAATAGCCCTCCCAAGAACATCCCAAGCAGGTGCAATGGGGTTAAGGTCATGAGATTTGGCTGGTCAATCCATTCGATGAATATCTTCGCGTTCCATATACTCCTCAACCAGGACAGCCCTACATCCTCGGCATTGTCGTCCATAAAAACGAAATCAGGGTGGACAACACCCCTGAAAAGACGCACACAGGGTTGTAAGATCTCTTGCCTGTACCTCTGGGCATTCACGGCACCAGTGTCAAACACATGGAATGTGGGCGTGTATCTTGCATGATTCCTGCCCAAACCATCACTCCTCCACCAGCATAATGGTCCTTTTCCATGATGTTACTAGTATGATATCGGATCCCAGGTTTTCTTCATATGAATATTTGCCAAGAATCAGGTTGTAGACTGAATCTGGACTCATCTGAGAAAAGTACATTATCCCATTAGAGCTGTGTCCAGTGTTGGTGCTGTCTGCACCATTATACGCACTTTCATTTGTGGGAGTGAGTGAGGGGGATGCAAATGACGGGCTTGCTGGTATACAACCCTTTTTTACCGACCCTCCTAGCAACTGTCTTCCTTGAAACTAATGTTCCTGTGGCAGCAGCAAGGTCCCCAGACAGTTCTGTCGATATAGACGTCCTCTGGCATTTGGCTGTAAGTAACAAATACTGCTCTTCATTGGCCGTTGTTGCTCTCGGACGACCTTGTCCTGGGCTTCTGTACACTATCCCAGTTTTTAAACTGACTCCACAAATTCGAAACAACGCTTGGAGTTACAACCAATTTCCTAGCAACTTGAACTTAGGACTGTCCTGCCTCAAGTCTACCCACAATTCTCCACCTCATACTTTCATCTAAACAATGATGTTCCCTCATTTCACCTAAAAATAACAAGATTGTTCAAGAAACACTATATAAATCGCTACTGGGCTGTAGAGTGGAAAGAACTGAGCAGCTGGCTGTAGGCTTTTATACCTCCTACTGCCTTAGCAACACCCACAAGAATAGGTAAACTCATCTCAGCGACACCAGCACCATAGTGCCATTATATGGCAACCAACTGTCCAGGTTTTATGTGATATTTTCCGAGAAATGTGTGAAAATGCCTTCCATCTCTTAATTTTGTCCACCAGTGTATTTTATTCATACTTAAATGCAATGGACATTGGGGACTGTTTAAGCAAACTACACTTGAAACAATTTTAATATTGTGGAAGGTATCATCAACAGTGGCTGGCCCGTGTCCAGGATTTCATAAAAGGAGGGGTTTTGGTTTCAATGTTTTTTCCTTTCAGGAAAACAAAATAATGTGTCAAATAATTCATTTGTGTCATATTCCTTCATGGCATATGTTTCTAGGTTTTATTTTCATTCCTAGAAATCAGCGAAAATATTTAAAAAATATGTTTGAAATTTTAGCAATTTTTGAGAATATTGATCAGATAGTAGAAAATAGATATGGGCATACGGGAAAGTGGGCTCGTTTAGTTCTTGATGGAACTTCTTGTCATTTCAATATGATCATGAGATCATGAGAATGTAACGTACCATATCCATTGTTGTCATATGACCGCTGTCGAACACTATTGCATTTGGACCAGTTGCGACAGGAAGCATAAAAGCATACGATGAGGCTATAGTCACTGGAAGCATTAGATAAAGTGGATGAACTTCAAAAGCTATTGCCTGTAATACAATTATTCAATAATTGTTTGTATAACATTATTTACTATATAAATCTTTTAATGGGAACTTATGAAATCTTATATTTTTAATTATTTAAAAATCATAAAATGCACTTATCTCTTGTAGTTCACGGGTAGGAAAGACGCTGTTTTTAGTTGATTGACTTTTTTTTTAATTCAATCATTAAAATTCGAAGGATATTTTCGGGGGACGGAGCAGAAATTGCTATATGATGAGTATGTGAACTGTTTAACAAGCTTAAGAAGAATAAAATGAATAATGTTGAAATTAATTTGATCATACGGACTACATATCATACTATTTAAAAGGAGCATGTTGAACATATTAAAAAAGTATATGAATCAATTAAATGCTAATTTCTGTTTGATTGATTTTAAATGTACTTCGAATTTATGAAAAGTTTTCACTATTAAATGTCCTGTAACTCAAAAAATATAAAAAGTAATGTTTTATTCGAGTAAAATAATATTAAATCAGTTTTCCAAAAAGGAAGATTTTTTCAATACAGTCCGCACCCAAACCTAGTTATATGTTTAATAGTAAGACACAATAATTACCATTTGAGCGACAACTGGTAACAAAATCGTTGCCACGGTCGAGTTGCTGATAATTTCTGTCAAAATTGCTGTACTGGCACAAAGTAAGATCACTACCACACTTGGAGATAAAAATGATAATTGTACTAGCTGATTTCCAAGCCACTTTGAAAGACCCGATTTCTAAAAATGAAAACATATTTTACATTGCAAAACTGAAAAAAAAAAATGAAATTGTGGGCTATTGAGCATTTTGAAAGAAGATAATAAAAATTGAAAATGAAGAGTATGACTTAAAAATCATTCCAGAAAGATTTTGTGAATAAGGATAGAACAAGGAACAATTAAATTGCTTTGGGGTTGATTACAGACTATAGGAAATGTTCCTAGTAAGGCTCCAAGACACGTGTTTTGAGGTTGAGGATTTCCTTCTTCGGTTTCAGTCCATGACAATAGAGATGTGATTTCTCCTCATTGAAGAAGGTTTCTAGATACAGTGGCGGATCCAGCCGATTGTTTTGGAAGGGGCCATACGAAATTTTTGAACAAACTCCCCAGGACCGAATTTAGCTCCATGCCGCCTCTAGGCAAATTTGAAATCTGTCGTCCCCCCCCCCAAAAAAAAAGAATCCCTAAAAAATATCCTTGACTCAAAAAAACGTAAAAAAGTGTTCCCCAGGTTCAAACTGTCACAGTTATGAAGAAATGATGGCGTTTCACATTCTGAGGCGCCCCGATGAAATGATCACAGTGATCTCCAGAAAAAATTTTTATTCGGCAAATTTTGCTGACGATTCAGCAAACACCATGATTGAAAAACATATGACTTTCATAAGATGTGTGAAAGTAATCATTATTAAATTACAAGAAAAACTTGTCTCTTCTGTGGAAAATGAAAGAATGCTAATATTTTACTTTCAAGAATAACAATTTAATTCAAAAAATGTGCATTATAATAGCAAATTTGCCGCCGCTAAAAAGTTTGCCGTCCTAGGCAGCTGCCTACTCTGCCTAGGGGACTGCCTCTGTCTTGGGAGATTGGGCCCTGATAACTCCCCGGAAATTTTATTAAAATGAAGTTTTAAAAACTCAATTTTCGGGGTATCGAGACATTAAGTGAAGAGGAGAATTCAGGAATCTCCCTCAAAAATGTTTCAAAATTTAAATTTCCGAGTAATTTTTGAAAATTAAGAAACTAAAAACGCATTTTGTGTATTTTTGATGATGTACGGAGAAAAGTCAGGTTTTGGGGGCTGGTCCCGAAATACTTTTTTAAAATAAAGCTTAGAAACCAAAATATTTTGTCATTATACATTGAGAAGTTAGAAGAGGAGGGGTACTCTTCTAACTCTTCAGCTGTCCAGCCTAAAAATGCACCTTTATGTAATGTTTCTTACATTAAAGGAAGTGTGAAGGTGCTTAGAATCCTTCCTTCCTGGAAATATTTTGCCTTCGAGGCTCTAAAAATTCGATTTTTAACTGTATTTATACATATTTTAGAAAGGGATGGAAGATTCGTGAGCTCCTCCAAAAAACCTCCTTTTAAAGCTATCATCACGATATACACTACGGAAGAAGGGGGTCCTATCAAAAATCGTTTGTAATTGAAGTCTCAAAAAATTTCATTAAGTTGCTTTTAAGCAAGTTAAGTGATAGGGGCTGGATAAACTAGTTAGCATTTTTTCCAAATAAAAGACTTAAAATGTAATTTTTTGCTACATATCAAGGCATTTGTGAAAGGGCATGGGAAAAGGGGGTTCTCTCCTCTAGTTTCGAAATTAAAGCCATAAAAACGAAAATTTAGGCTCTCTTTGGTCTTGTAAACAATAGGTATACTCTGAGAACCGCAGCATTTAGAGATCATCCAAGTGTCTGTAGTTGGAATCAAGAAATGATGTAAAAGATGGAGAAAAATTTTGGAAATATAAGTTTTGTTTTGAGGATAGGGATATAAGTTATCTCCCAATTTAGGTTTATAATTCTTTTTCAGTAAAATACATGTGATAAAGTTTGTTATCTTCTCATAATATTTTTTCTTTTTTTTTCCTTAAAAAAATTCCTACAACCACAAGGCTTTGGGAGGGGCCATGGTCCCCCTCTAGATCCGCCCCTGTCTAGATAGCTGGTGATTCAATACATGTGAGGAATGTTTTTATTGCAATTTTGTACTTTATTATGTTGTTGTTCTTTAATCAATAACGAAAATAATTATAAGTGAAATTTTATTCATGCTTAATGGAACAATTTATGCTTCTTTTGAAGCGGAAGAGATCATAACAATTCTTATGTTGTTACATTATGTAAACACATTAGGGTTGGACACATAATTTGCAGTCAAGGGTCCTAAGGGAGAGGAGAGGATTGACACTCAAAATGCACAAGAACGAGTGCAAACAAAACCAAGAATCATCACAGTAACATGACGTTTATTCCAACATTCATCAATATTTGGACATGTCGCTTCTTCACATATATAACTCACCTTTCTGGCACTGTTCCTTTTTCTGCCAATATTCAATTGCGCGGGATTGACGTGTACCGAAATCATCTCAAACGCTTTATAATTAATTATATTGTGGAATAGATATCTTTTTTTATTCAACCATTTTACTTTTTTCGCGATTTTTATTATTCCAAATTGTACTTGATATTACAATGGCACTGTAACAACTACTGTAGACTCACTTGTGTTCCACGAGCAAGAGCAAATCCGCCACCCAATAATATTACCAATCCCCACGGTAACTTTTTCTGAACGGCTGACCATTCGAGTAAAGGACGACTGACATGTGCTCTCCACGGTTCAGCTGGTAGAAGGAAAAGCAGAAAAAGTATAAATATTACTGGAACAGCATCGCCAATGCGTCTGAAAAGAGAAATTTTGATCAGTGAAAATTAAGTTCAGCAGTATTATTGACATTTCAGACCGATTGCTTGTTTATTGGCTTGTTAGACCAAGAGTATTTCTTGTCAGACAGATGATGTAAAGTTGCAGACAAGGTGTAGATTTTACCTTATCGAGATGAATTTCTATGCTTCCTAGACTAAGCGTTTATGCACAACATCTTTATTGTGATCAATTAATTTCTAGGTATTTAGCAATGATGGTATTTTCCCTGTTACAAATTCATTAGTACACATTAGAGCTACGCACTTAGTCTTGTTTCCACAACCATATCAAAGTGACCTACCAAGAAGAACCGTTACACCTTCGCTACGAAGTCTACAATGACCTTCCTTGGCCCAATTCAAAAGTTCAACACTCATCAGGTGATCGCAAAGAATCTCTTCTCTATTTCGTCCACCCGTTCTGCAGCAGACTGACCATTAGTGTCTTCCTTTCGAAGTGTGAGGACAGCCTAACCCAGACGAAAAAGATAGGTCCTAATTCACTTCTCCACTACCATCATCTACCTCAAGCATTTTCAACTGAGGATTTCACGAGTTCATGTAGTGGTGTATTCTAGTGTATAATATTTGTAAGGTCACTATATGTCCTGAGTTTTCCCGGACAGTCTCGAATTTTCAGTCTATATCCTGATTTTAAACTACTTGTTTTTTAGTCCCGAATTGCAACGAAAATCAGGAGTGCCATTGACTAGCGATACTAATGCAACTTTAAGTGCGTTGACCTCTTGTAGGGTAGATTAAGTACCAAAATAAATTTTGATTAATATTGCTCTGATTTTTTTAGGTTAAAAAACGTAATCCAAGAAATATTTACACGTTAAAGAAATATGAAGCTATTTATCAAAATAATTTAGAAGTTTTACAAATTTTTTATTTGATTTAAAAATTAATATTTCTCTTTGATTTATCCTTTTTTTCTTAAAATATGTATTCACTGTCTCAAGAAATATATTAACCCAAAAGGAAATGAACTATTATCAGAAAACGTAACATGTGTGCAGTGTATGCAAGAAGATAAGCAAATGATTACAAATTCAATTCAAAAAATCGTTTTATTAAGAAGCTATGGCATGGAAGGGTTACAAATCAGTAAGTTGTATTGCCATCTCTGGAAGCTATCAAGCCGTAATCCAGCGTGGCATCGAATGAAGTAGGTCACCTATGATTCCATGCGAAGGATCATGCCATAATCTTTACAGTTTGGTATAAATTAATATTATCTTATGAAACTGAAACTTTGCAAATCATGTTTTCTGGTCCATTGGCAGATTTAAGGGGGGGGGGGGGTGCAGGAAAATAAATTTGAAAATCGATTTTTTGTGGCCACCCTAGTGGCCCTATATGTCGCTCGACAGCAAATGTACTAGGATTGGGCCGATAGCCTGGCAGCCTCCACACGCATCTGCGTTGCTCAACGCCCTGAAACTGATTTGGAATTCATTGCTGAAGGTCAAGCTTCCAGTCTGTTTCATTCCAGCTTGCCCCAGCTCAACGCTCGACGCTGCCTATGATGAGGTCAGTCGTAGGATTTATATTGGACATCGACTCCGTACATTAATGTCGTCTAGTCGCATCCGAATTGATTCTTCGATATTAACGGATGCCTGGAAGATGGTAAATAGAGTAGACTCAATGATGTTGATGCTGTTAGTGTGGAAGTGGTCATTGTTATATGCAATCCTCGTGCTTATTTGGGAGGTTCTACCCCTCCATGAAGGTAGCCTTCCCCCTCCGTAATCAATTTTCCCCAATATCTTGCAACTATCACATCGCTCCGACCAAAGTAGTGACCAGTACAAATGTTTGACAAACCAGCTCTTACTATGAGAACTACTATTCAGAGGCCTACTATGTGGTGATCCTTCTCCAAGTCCGATAACTGTTTTTACTGTCGCTGGTTTTGCATCAGAGGCATCTCTAGTAGGGTGGGCCGAAAAAACTTTTTTTGGAAATCTGTTTTTGGATAGTGCGAAAAGTTGCTATATGGGCCCGTTATTACCCATAAAAAATTTCGCTAAATTTGTTTAATATTTAGCCGGCGCTATTTGACCTTGAAAAACTGAAAAAAAGGGCAAAAATGCACTTATTTCAAAAAAAAAAAAAAGGTGGGGGTCAAAAATAAAAGTTTGAAGCTAGTTTCAGCAAACATTAGAAGTATCTGTCAGTGAATTAGTTGAAATCCTCAAAGACATTTATACATTTCATAGAATATTGAGCTACGCTCCTTTAAGACTGAAACATTGGAAAAATGAAAAAAAAAAAAAATAAAATAAAAGTAGTTTCGAAATAAATAAGTACTGAAATGTTACGCAATACGTTACTTAGAAAAAACAGTAAAAATTCAATCAATTTTATGCGACATTTGTACGCCAATTTTAAAAAATGCACACACTCAAATAAAAAATAGTTACATAAGATGCTAATTTTTTAATCTTCGGTTCCAATTGTTTCTCCTGGATAATAAACGGCGCTCAACTACTTCCATTATTCCTAAGATTATTTTATAACTATTTTATATATATTTGACAAATAGAGCCCTGGAGTATTAAAAAAAATGTGAATCCTCTGAAGTCCTTTAAACTGATTAATGAATTGAACGCAAGTATTCTTCTTTTTCTCAAGCCATTTCTTCCTCTCGACTTTATAACCCACTTAAGAGACAAAACCCCCCGACAAGAAATGCTGTAATTCTACACCTCCACAGCTGGGAATTAAGCAATTAAAGGGGTCCTCTCTTGTGTGCAATGTCCCCAATGAGTTGCCACTGAGGCATCTTATACTGGAATTGGACGGTTGCACAAAGTGGCCACATTCATATTCTGGAGCTATCGAACAACTTCTTAGAGATTGTAAAAGAAATCCGGTGGTCAAATTTGATAAAATTGACTGCAATCTTCTGGTTTTGGACATGGAAAATATAAAAAAATTAAGTACTGAACAACAATAATTGTATAGAACCTGTCTTGCCGTAAAAGATGGTAGTTGTCCTTCAAGCGTGGCTGACAGTAGCCCAGGCAAACTCAGTCAGTCATGCGCGATGACTGACAACTACAAAGCGTTTGTTACGCTTGCATATAGGCACTCCAACTCCATCAGAAAACTTTACAATGCTTATAAAGTATGTAATTTTAGTTTATGCTCCAATGTGGTTTGAAATAAAAATGAAACCGAACTGCCAGTACCGCGCCCAACATTTTTGGAAAATGATTTCTCTTGCAAGGCAGTTTCCAGACAACGTTATGGAGATAATTTTTAAAGTTCTGCATATTTCGCTCATCCTGAACAGCTACTGTTGACAATGTTGTTTGACTCAAGAAAATACATTCCATAATTAGCGGTTAGGCGCATTCTGAACTCCAGAAATAAGAAGACGAAGAGCTCGGATGGTGTACGATTTTTTGAGCGTCCTAAACTCAATTTTGAAGCCGTTGATTATATTGATTTAGTTGATTGGGCAAACTGTGTTGTAACAGAGTCACCTCTTACAATGCATCTAAAAGACCAACAATGGAAAGAAATGTGCATACAGAGTTTACTTTCGAGAAATTTCCCTGTCACACGCAAGCTGTGAAACGTTGTGTGAAACTAATAACCGAAGCTGCAATAAAAGTTCGTGGTGAAACTGCACGAGATGGATGCATTCGTGCTAAACTTCAAGCTAGGAAAGAACTTCCATCATTTGATGACAAGGGACAATATTATTCAAAAAAACTAGTATGTTGTGGCCATCACGAAACTTTCTTCTATATTTTTCCTTTTTCTGATCCCTCCTCATGCTTGACGAGGAAGCAATATTCCTAACAAAAACAAAATTACACATGCAAAAACTTGACGACCATCCCAATGTCTGAATTATTGTAAAAACAAAACAAAGAGCGAAAATTGAAAGTTACTTTAAAAGCCTTACTTCAATTAATTACAAATATTTTATTTATTAACAAACATAAGATGGCAACAGTTAAAAATTTTAAATCATTGAGATAATATTTCCGAGCATTTCCATACAATTAAAATCACGAGAAATACGCAGACGACAATCTATTACGATTTATCTTTCTTATTGTTGCATTAATAAAACTATTTTTATTCGCAAAAAAAAAAAAAAAAAAAAAAAAAAATCAACACCTCTTGGAGCGATTGGAGTCAAAATTGAACCAAAGCCTGTTTACGTATGGATTCACATATATTCCAAATTTCAACCAGAACGTAGCATTACTTCTTGAGATAGGGCACTCGCAATGGAAAAAAAGAACGGGCGATTGCGCTACCCCCCCTTTTAGCTGTTGACACAAAATTAAATCAGCTCTTATACCCACTAAGGGCTACTTGTCAAAAAATTTTTGTTTGATTCCGTTCGTTATTTCTTGAGATACAGCAGTCACAATTGACGATAAAAAACGTTCTATAACTCAACCCCCGTTTGAGCTATTGACACCAAAATTGAATCAGCACCTGCTCCTGTTAGGGGCAACATATGGACCAAATTTTGTTTGATTCCGCCAGTTACTTCCTGAGGAATAGCAAGCACGCGTAACTCAAAAAAAGTCCCATTGCTCCACCCCCTTTGGAGGAATTCGCGCCAAAAACTAATGGGCACAAGTTCACATAGAGGCACATATGTGTACCAAATTTCGGTCAATTTCATGCGGTAGTTTTTGCTGTAGAGCGGCCACAAAAAACTGGTCACACACAGACGTGACACACACACACACACACATACATACACACACACAGACAGACAGACATTTTCCAAAAATAGTCGAAATGGACTCAGCACACCTCAAAACGTTCGAATCCGTCAAAATTCGAAATTCGAAAATTTGCACGAATCCAATACTTTCTTCTATATATTAGATATAGAAGAAAGTAATAATATTCATTATGCATGAGGTATTATAAATCAAGTTTGAAGATTTCTTTTTTAAAATTTTATTATCTATGTATGTAGTTCTCGAAAATGTATGATACTATTGCGTGATAATATTTACTATGATTAATGCCGCTATTTAATTAATTAGTCTATGATTTAATTTTGAAAAATGATTTCCACATTGGTTTTTAAAGAAATTCAATATTTTTACTTTCTTCTATATCTAATATATAGAAGAAAGTATTGGATTCGTGCAAATTTTCGAATTTCGAATTTTGACGGATTCGAACGTTTTGAGGTGTGCTGAGTCCATTTCGACTATTTTTGGAAAATGTCTGTATGTATGTGTGTGTGTGTGTCACGTCTGTGTGTGACCAGTTTTTTGTGGCCGCTCTACAGCAAAAACTACCGCATGAAATTGACCGAAATTTGGTACACATATGTGCCCCTATGTGAACTTGTGCCCATTAGTTTTTGGCGCGAATTCCTCCAAGGGGGGTGGAGCAGTGGGACGTTTTTTGAGTTACGTGTGCTTGCTATTCCTCAGGAAGTAACTGGCGGAATCAAACAAAATTTGGTCCATATGTTGCCATTAACAGGATCAGGTGCTGATTCAATTTTGGTGTCAATAACTCAAAGGGGGGTTGAGCTATAGAACGTTTTTTGTCGTCAATTGTGACTGCTGTATCTCAAGAAATAACGAACGGAATCAAACAAAAATTTTTTGACAAGTAGCCCTTAGTGGGTATAAGAGCTGATTTTATTTTGGTGTCAACAGCTAAAAAGGGGGTAGCGCAATCGCCCGTTCTTTTTTTCCATTGTGAGTGCCCTATCTCAAGAAGTAATGCTACGTTCTGGTTGAAATTTGGAATATATGTGAATCCATACGTAAACAGGCTTTGGTTCAATTTTGACTCCAATCGCTCCAAGAGGTGTTGATTTTTTTTTTTTTTTTGCGAATAAAAATAGTTTTATTAATGCAACAATAAGAAAGATAAATCGTAATAGATTGTCGTCTGCGTATTTCTCGTGATTTTAATTGTATGGAAATGATTGGAAATATTATCTCAATGATTTAAAATTTTTAACTGTTGCCATCTTATGTTTGTTAATAAATAAAATGTTTGTAATTAATTCAAGTAAGGCTTTTAAAGTAACTTTCAATTTTCGCTCTTTGTTTTGTTTTTACAATAATTCAGACATTGGGATGGTCGTCAAGTTTTTGCATGTGTAATTTTGTTTCTGTTAGGAATATTGCTTCCTCGTCAAGCATGGGGAGGGATCAGAAAAAGGAAAAATATAGAAGAAAGTTTCGTGATGGCCACAACATACTAGTTTCATTTTTCTCCAATTTTTGATGTCGGAAAGGAGCGGTTAAATGCTCATTAAAATCAATGAAACATTTTATGGGCTCGAACTGGCTCATTATATAACATTTTCGGTGCATTCCAGCAAAATATTTGAAATTTATTTTTTAAAAAAAATTTCGACAAAAATTCATTTTTCTCGGTTTTTCAGTGTCAAATAGCGCCGGTTAGATATTTTTTAATATCCAAGAAATTTTTTGTGAGTGCTAACTAGCTCACTACGCAACTTTTGCGCGCTATCCAAAAATTGATTTCGAAAAAAAAAATTTTTCGGCTTATTTCGGCCCACCCTAATCTCTAGTCTGCATACCTTCCATCCAAGTCGACAGGTTCGTTTTGAATAGTTCTATGGCTCGATAAATCTTACTTTGAAACTCTACCAGCTGCACATCTCATCTGTATGTAGCGCGCTTACCCTTGTCGCTTTCGGGTCGAAATTTTACCAGACTACTTTCCTACCGGGTTTCGTAACTGTATCTCGATTTCTTTTGGGCACATATATGTTTGTTTTGACAGAGTATATATCAATAATAAGAAACTTTTAAAAATATTTTTGTTTTGATATTATGTATACAGGGTTTTTATATACCGTTTAACATGCAAAACCTCTATTTTCGCAACGGTTAGTTCTAAAATGCATACTTCCTTCAATTGTAAAAATGTTCAAAATCAGGGGCGGAATTAAGATATTGAAAGTTTGAAGCAAAAGAAAAAAATAAGACGAAAAATACAAAATTTAAGTTTTTATACGGGCCCTAGGTCCCTAACTTGTGTTTAGGGAAACAATATCCATTGAAAAATAATTCCAACACAAAAATTTTGACATCAGTACGACCAGTATTCACCGAAATATGAAACGCCGCATTTTGTGACTTACACCACTTTACACTCGCCGTCAATAAATTGTGTATCATGGTATGAAAATTTTGAATAGCAATGAAAAATCTAAATACTTTGTTTGTTTTTTTCGAAAACATGTCATTCTTCTAAAATATGATATGTTCTTTTCTCATCTTTTGCCATGGTCCCTTAAAACTTTAAACTCGAATATCTCCTTGAGTTTTGGTCACACAAACGTCATCTTTCTTGCGTTAGTAATATTTTTTGAACTAGAAAGTCGCTCGTCAAGGCATGACGGGTGAAAATTGCTTCTCTTCTTCTACATTTTAACGGAGCAATTGCCTGTTTGGTGATATTTTGATAGTTGAAATTTTAACCTTAACTCCAGTGAATTAACCCTAAACTCCAGTAGATAGCGTTCATAGTTGACCGCTTTTTCGATTCTTCATTCCCCTGAAATGACAGTCTTACCAGTAAAACAGTAAAGTTACCGGATCGAGTTCAGCCTTGTCACAATAAAGCCCAGCGTGTTAAACATTACCAAAACACATTATCAAATTATCATGCCATGGCGCGAGTTATATTGTTGAAGCACGCACGTGACTCGATCATCGGCTATTATATATATGAGGATGTAGATTATTTCCCTAACTTGACCCGTATAAAAAGCTAAATTTTGTATTTTTTGACTAATTTTTTCTTTTGCTTCATATTTACGATACATTAACTCTGCTTCTGATTTTAAACTTTAAACATTCTTGCAATTGGAAGTATGTATCTAGAACTAACTGTTGCGAAAATAAAAGTCTTGCAGGTTAAACGGGAACAGCCTGAACATACATACATACTAACTTCACCCCAGTAACAAATTTCGATCATCGTAATCGGGTCACTTCAGTATTTGTATAGTTCCGAAAATTAGAAGGAAATATTTTAAACAAAACGTTATATCAGCTACTTGTTTTTCTGTTTATTCTTTAATTCGATACATTGGATTAGGTTGGAACATGAAATCGATTTCTTATAATTAGATATGATTGAACCTTACGTTTCAGAGGAGAAGATATCGGCCCAGCCGGTCATAAACTTCGGTTCTCTGAAAATCCAGAGGAACACTAGGATTACGAACAAACTAAACACAGCTGCTTCATGGAACCTGTGAAAAGAAACGATGCGAAACAGTTTCAAAAGCTTCAGAAACAGTTAACTTAATTTCGTCGAGTTGCCATCGGTTCTGCTTGAGCGAGTTTGTTTTTAATAGCATTATAGGGGAATAAGATTTTTTATTTACTCATTTCCCGAGTTGTTTTTAACATAAAACTTATACCAGTCATTTAACTTTCGAACTTAATAATTAATCGCGGCGTCAATTCTGAATTAAATAAAAGAGACACAGTTAGGCATACAAGTATATTACTCAATGTATAAAAGATGATCTTTTCACAAGAAGGATTTTCTTACAGATCTTGCTTATTTTTACTGAAAAACACTAGTCTTTGTTAATGAATCTAAAACTTAACTATTTATTGCTGTACAAGAACGAAAGCTAAAAAGTATATCTTCATTCACAAAAAAAACTAAATGAGAAAAATCAACGTAATAAGCTCACAAATGGTAACAGATATGTATCAGTTATGTATTTCAGAGAAAAAGGAGTTTTATATCAATGCACAATGATGTCAGCAATTACGTATTAGGGGAAAGTAGGGACGCTCATTTAAAGGAAAACATGAATATAAAGACAAATTTCCATGAAAAAAATCAATACTTTTTGAGTGAAGCATAACTCCAAAGCTTTTATAAAAGGTTTTTTTTAGAGGTATATAACTTTAAGTCGGGAACACTGTTTGATCTGTGGGCCGTTTTGATACTTGTCACTTGTTTTGTGTTTAGTTTGGTTTGCCATTTCATCATGAATAGACAACAGGACAGTGCAACACCCCACACAGCGCGTGTCACAATTGATTTATTGAAAGAAAATTTCGGTGAACGAATAATTTCGCTTAATGGACCCGTGAATTCGCCTGCGAGATCATGCGATTTAACTACGCTGGACTATTTTTTGTGGGGCTGTGTGAAGTCTCAGGTCTACACCGATAAGCCACAGACGATTGACGCCTTGGACAAGAACATTCACCACATACCAGTCACATACGGCCCCCATTGCTGCAAAAAGGGATAGAAAATTGGACTTCCCGATTAGACGTTCTCCAAGCCAGCCGAAGTGGCCATATACCAGAAATCACATTTAAATAAAAACGGCAAGGAATCATCTTTTGAATAAAGCCAAATTCATGGCGATTTATATCATTTAACGGTGTTTTATTTGAACCTAAAGTTCTATACCTCTAAAAAACACCCTTTACAATGTAAAGAATATATGTCTTAATATAATATCAATTATTGTATTTGGACAAGACAAAACATATTGAAATGTTTCTTTTTTATTACTAATAAACTCTGTGTACAAGGTCATATATTAACGGTATAGCAAATTTTTTGCGCGCATATTATTATTACTTATTTTTGCGAGTGTATTTTGCGTGTCCTTTGAACAATCTCTAATTAACTAAAAACTCATCCTAAATTAAAAAATTCATAAAAAACATGAATTTAATACAGCTAATAAAGCGGAGACACGTTTGCGCTTTCCCTCATACAATCGTTATGAATTTGCTTTATCTTATTTTATGCTGCTTTTCTTATGAAAGATATCTTAATGAATTTTTCTGTAAATACATCTTCAGCTATATTTACATACATATACAAATAAATAGATTTACTGAACTGCACTAGATAGTTGTTAACTATTTACAGACACCAACGTGAAGTTACCAGAGGCGTAGGAACTTTGTAGAAGTAGGGGGAGCTGGGACACAGTGTAAGAAGTGTCTGGAATCTAAGGGGTAGAAGCAGAGGCGCAACCAGAAAATAATTTTTTTATGGGGTGACGGGGGGAGGGAGGCTTTTAAACGTTTTCCCCCATAAAAAAATGGCTTCGAAGCTTCCATCTCTTATTGAATATTGTATATATACAATTGTTTATGGAGAGAATGAGGTGATTAAACTTCTGGTTTTGAAAAGGAGTCGATTAGTACTCGAAGATGAGCACGTAGAAATAGAGGTGTTTTGGGGTCTCTCCCGGAAAATTTTCAAAATTGTTGTTCTGAAATCGAACTTATAGGTGATCTTTGATAATGTTAAGGGGAGAAAAGGTTCGAAAACCCTCCCTGAAAAATTTTCGAAATTAATGTCTTAAAACACGATTATATGCCATATTTGTTGCCTTTAGTGAAAATATGACTCGAAGGATTGTCTCGATCGATTTTTCGAACGATTTACATCTCCGTCCCAATATTTCGAATTGGAAGTCCTAAAAACGTAATTGTAGACAACCTTCAATGATGGCAGTGGAAAAGGCTATACTAGGGCTCTACTCTGGAAAATTTTCAAAATTGAAGTCCTAATAGAGAGTGTTTTTCAATGATGTAATCAGAAAAAGTTCAGAGGTTTCTTCTTAATTTTTTCGAAATTGTAGTTGCTGAAAAACGCGACTGTGGATCATATTTGTTGGCGTTAGGGGTCCAGCAATTTTTTTGAAATTGAAGTCCCAAAAACGGAATATTACATAATCTCCCATGTTGTTGGAGGGCAAGGCATTCAAAGGACTCTCTTCCGGAAATTTTCAGGGAATTGAGCCTTGAAAACAAAATTTGAGGCGCTTTGTAATAATTTTGGAGGAAAGGGGAGGCTTCGACAGCGTAGCATTTAGAAGACTTTCTTATTTTCTGAGAACTAGAAAAAGGGGAATGGATGAAACAGGAGGGCGGAAAAACAGAACGTTGGATATATGTTAAAATGAATTGTTCACTATATATTATATTGTTCAGATAAATTTTTTGTTTAAAGTCTTTGAGTCTTTGATAGAAACTATAAAATATTGTTGTCTTTTTTTCTGCAATAATAGATGAAAGGTAACAATTTTGGCATAAAAATATATCTGTAAATGATAAAAAAATCGTAATTTTGAGAAAGCAAAAAAAAAAAAAATTTGAATTTTGACATCTGGAATTCAAATTATGTTTTTCGCAATCACGAGTGTGTGTGTGTATGTAGGCGTGTGTGTTTGTGTATGGCGTGTGTTGTGCAGGTATGAGTGTGTGGGTAGTTGTGTGTATGAGTGTTTGTGGTAGGGGGGGGGAATGTGTATGTGTGTGTAGGAATATGTAATTGTGTATGTGTGTAGGCATAAGTGTGTGGGTAGTTGTGTGTATGAGTGTTTGTGGTAGGGGGGGAATGTGTATGTGTGTGTAGTCATATGTGTTTGTGTCTCTGTGCAGGAATGAGTGTGGGTAGTTGTGTGTAGGTGTGTGTGTATATGTCCGTATGTATGCGTGTGTGTGTATGTGTTTGTGTATGTGTTTGTTTGTACGTACGTGTATGTATGCGTTTAAGTGTAGGACATTGACGCTACCTGGAGATGGTTTTCGCTAGAGGAGCAGCATCGTGAGGCCGGTCGACGGTGGTGCTGCAGAGGGTGCTGGTGGGAAAATAATATGATAGCACATCCTAACAGTTAAATAAAAGCAATAAGCAATCGTGATTGCTCAAAAAGCAAGAATAACTGTAACTTCTTAAAGTATAATCTGAGGGGTCAGATAACTTAAAATGAGATACAGTGGCTCCCAAAAGTGTTCGTACACCTTGAAATTTTGTAGTAAAATCAAAATAACGCGAAACTGAATTCGAATATGAAGTCCATTTTTTTTCACAATATTCCTATGCCATTCTGAATAAAACCCAGTAGTTTTTTCCAAAATATTGCCAGATTTTATTTTTGAAGTTTGTCAAAAGACGAAGGATCAGAGAAAAAAATACGCCACAAAAGTCATTTCACACTGAAATATTTTCGAATAAACTCATAATTAAAATTATCATAAGTTGTTTTTTATTATTTTTGCATTGTGATGACACACTGTAAAGTCATTTGGCTTTAATTTTTTGTTTATTTATGCCCTAATATTCTGCTTATTATTTTTAAATGGCAGCTATGCGCATAAACCAAAAACACAATTCGAAATTTGATGTTTTTTCTCTTTCAGTAGCCGTAAATTGGTTTGAAATGTCTCTAAATTAGTTAATTTATACCATTCTATTGTGAAGTGCTTGATAAAATGCTTTAAAGACAAGAATCGGATCGAAAACAAGGTAAGAAAATGTCAAATGCAAAGTTAACAAAGCGTGATCGGAGATTTACAGTTAAAAAAAATGATGAAAAATACACCTTTGGGTGATGAAAAAATTTCTGCAGAATTGAATTAAACATTTTCGTTTAATTTTCCCCTAAAATTATTCTCCAAGTTCTCTGATTACCTGGATTAAATGGGACCTCTTCCTGCAGAAATTTTCTTGTTCGTGCGAAAAACAGAAAGCTTACGTTTTCCGCCGTAAAATCAGTGATAAATAAGCTCAAAACATTTTGGAACAACGTCTTACTTAAAAATAAAAATAAATTCAACATTTTGGGTTAAATTGTTGCATAACTGTAAATAGAAAAAAAAAAGAGAAATTAAATCTAAAGAACTTAGTTGGGATCAGCTAATCAGGACAGTGAAGGTGTTCTTGTGTGAGGATGCAGGACTTGGAAGTTTGAAACTTTTCGATGAATCATGCTGTTCAGTGAAATATTTTTAAAAACAATTTTAAATTATTAGCCCAAAATTTGGCAATCGGAAACAACTTCGTTTTTTTTAAATCAAGATAACGATAAGAAGCACACGTTTGCGTTTGGTGCCTCAAATATTGTCATTAAGCTTAGAAATATCTCCTCAATCGCCAGATTAAACTTAATAGAACATATTTGGAGATATCTGGTGGATATATTACGAAAATACACTATTGAAACGGAAAACGAATTAGAAACAGTAAGACTCGAAGTGCGGCTGATCACTTGCTCAGAAATTGTTCAAAAAAAAAAAAAAAAAAAAAAAAGAAAAAAAAAACAATGAAATCTATTCCCAGACGTTTAAAAGCTATTGCTGATATTCTACTAAATAATAACTTAGTAAAAAGTTAGATTATTTACTAGTTTTTTGACATTTTTTCAAAGTGTACGAAGACTTTGGTGAGATCAAGTTTCTGGCACTTTTTGATTATTGATTTCTTAAAAATCAAGTTTTATTATGTTATTAACAATTTTCATGTAGCTTTGTTAAAAAGTAAATCATAGATCTTATAATTAAATACCCGTTCCAAAACATTAATTTTAACGAATCGATAATGGCGTATTTCATTGAAAATCGTAAGTGTACGAATACTTTTGGGAGCCACTGTAAGTTTTTGGAAAGTTGAAATTATTTAAACAAGTTCAACATTATTTGAACAAGTACAAACAATCTTAGTAACCTTTTTTCAGTCATGTCTGGAGCACCTTCCATGTTATTCATATTTAAATGCCAAACTGGCTCATTATTATCTCTTTTTGTGATCATTGGACTAATGGCGAATCCAGGGGGGGAGGGGGCTATGAGGCTGCAGCCACCCCCATACCCGAAATAAATTCTTTCACCCTCTGTCTATGCATCTTAATGTTAAAAAATATGTATATAATTTCCTACATCCATTCTATCTTTATCAATTAATTTGTTTTCGCTCTTCTTAAGGTTGATACACAAATTTGCGATAGTAACAGGATACAGGAGTGTTAGTTTTCCGAAATTTCCCTTCAAATTTCTGAACTTTTTCCCTACCTGTTCCAAATATTTATACATTTACTAACTGAAAGAAGGAAAGGAGAAAAAAGTGTAGATATAATAGCTACTTGTTTTTCTTTCTTTCTCTCTCTTTAATTTTCGTGTTTAATATCAATTCTTAAAATTTTGTCTTCTTTCTCGCTGTTTTTCACTATTTGTTTAACATCTTTCAGCTTTTCTTTCTTCTATTTCATTTACATCACCTTGTCAGCGTAATTGTTTTGCATCCTTAACAAGAATTGAAAAATTTGCCTTCAAATTGCATAACAAATATGTCTAAACGAATGAAAAAACTTTGAATGTACATTTAAAATTTAGAATTTTAACACTGAATACCAAATTTTAGATAATTTCAAATGTAACTCAGAAAGATTCATTAGTCATTAACATCCCTAGATAGCAGATAATGATACAGAACACTTTCGTTTACATCGATAAACTTTGGTAATGACAAGGAGACCTCAGCAAGAATTTTAACTACCTCAGCCGCCCCCAGAACAAAATTCTGGATTCGCCACCGCATTGGACAAAAAACCGCATGCAAAACTAATAAGAATATGAACTGAACTGCAATGTCGCTCTCGAAAGTCGAAACACGAGCTCAAGGTGGGGAGCAAATCCATATTGGTACTGGTACTGATTTTCGCTGGCCGCGGGGTAGAGCCCACTTTTCCGCATTTCTGGAATCAAGAGATGTTTTAACAGTAAAAAAAGGGTGAAGGTGAATTCAAGTGCATTGACCACTTCGTCTGCCCCCTGCTTTTGTTGCTTATTGTGTGGAAATTCCGAAATTCCTCGAAAAGGCAGATCACATTTTTGAAATCAGGTTTGAGGAAATCAATGTACGGCAATAAGCTGCAATGCTAGAATTTTCCGGGGGAGCTGAGCCGGTTTGAAATATTCCAGGGGGAGCTCAAGCTCCCCTAGCTATCCCGGTTCCGACGCCTATGGAAGTTACGTTAATTAGACTTCTGCGAATTACAAAATCAGAAGATAGTCCGCGGAAAACGAAGGAAGATTTTGAACTCTCCCCTTGATTTTAGTCGATTATCCAGAGCTATAATCCAACGTGATTCGGAGTTTCAAGAAATATTTTTATTTATTATTATTTTTTTTAAATTACCGCCTCTTCATCTTTAAATGTACACTTAAGACTCTTATATTTAAACGACAATTGAATCCATACTTTTCTCTTTCGAGCAATTGATTGACAATGCAGTAGAATTTCGTGCGATACTGTTTTACCTTTGATTGTGTAATGAAACTATTTTTATATGCAAGGATGACTTACGTAATTGTGCCAAGCTCTCGATACCTGGTACAAATGACGTTTTTTATTCTCTGCTTTGTTTCTTTACTGTCTTTTCTCCTAATAGGAAAAAGAAAAAAGCTTAAAATACTAAAAAAGAAAACCTGATATACATTACACTAATTACGTTCTGACAATTGTTTTATGGAAAAAAGTTCTCTATTATTGTTCGCTTCCGAAGAAATTTATGTGGTTATGCAAAGACGAGCACAAATTGGCTAAACAAAATGTTCTTCAAAGTATGTTTTCGTTTTAATAAAAATTTTGTTAATAAATGAGAATCTAATGTAAAGGATAAAATTGGTACCGAATGTACCATTGTACTTTTACGCTATATATAATGAATTATAGATACAACATTTAGTGAATTTTTAACCATTTCGATTATTTTTCATTTCAATTATTGTGTTTGATCAAAGTTACAGGGAAACTGCGCATTGAGCGATACAGTACATTATTTTATATTTTTAATGGACTTAAATAAACGAGCCATTAAACAAGGCTAAGAGGTTCGTTAAAATAAATAAATAAATAAATAATAATAATTCACCAAATAAATTGAATCAAGCCGTTAAAAAGCGGAAGAATCTTTCAAATTTTAGAAAGAAAAAAGACAAGCTAAATAAATGGGTGAATTCCAGGAAAAAGGAGACATGACACTTGAATTTTAAAAATTAATTTTCTGTCACTTGCCATATAACATTCTCTTCAGAAATAAATGAGAGTCTTGAATCTTAACTTGTGTTTCCGAAATGGTTTCATGACTTTTAGAAAATCAAGTGCAAAAAAAAAAAAAAATCAACTTTTTTCTTTGTGTTTCTACTCAGCAAAAACTCTCTTTTTTGTTACATACTGTAACTTCAATAAACTTATTATCAGCATATAATATTTAGGTTAACTTTTATATTTTGAATGTCTAGTTAAACTTTTTGGTAAGTAATTTAAAATTTTTTTTTTCAACCATGAAATAGGTCCACTACTTAAGGCGACAATTTGATGTCCTTCCGTTACCAAAATACTACATCTCAGTTAGTTCACGAAGAACCTATTAGGTAAAGAAACTAATGTTTTTCTATGCAAAGCAGATTTATGTCCTTTGTCAAGGAGACATAGTTAGAATTTTAATATAGATTTAATTTATATGGTGTGGTTGTGTATTGTTGTGACTTATTCCCCCTGATCTAGTCGAAGCTAGACCAGGTCCATGAGTTTATGTATTGTTAGAAAGTCGTACACTAAAAGCGGATTAGTCGTTAGATCTTTGTATATTAGTCCCAAACAAGCAAGAAGATGGGAAGGAGAAGCCTCAGCTGAAGCACATTTAGTGCAGGTCTGAAAGCTTTTCTCTCCGCTGGAAGAAAAGAGGCTCCTAGTATGCCCACACTTGAGTCTACTGATCCTGACCTGGATGGTTCTATCTGCGCCAAGAGCAAGTGCGCTGCCTGGGGATTTTTCAGAATACCAGGAGTGAAGTGGAGGCGTCTTAAACAGATTCCAGGACATCTTAAACTTTGAACATATCTCAGATGATGTAAGACTCCCGAGAGAGATTAAAGGCCCAGAAGAGTCTTCTTTGGCTAGATTATCGACTGTCTCATTAGTTTATATGTTTTTTAATGGTAACGGAAGGACAAAAAAATGCGGTAACGGAAGGACATTTAACTATAATGCTAGTACAAAACAAACTATTATATAAAGTTATTAGTCACATTTTAAACATATATAAGTAATATTTGTACAAAAATTATGTGTGCTTTTATTTAAAAAATAAACTTTTGATTATTTTTTTTTTTAAATGTTTCGTGGTTTTATTTCTACCATTGTATGTAATGAAAATCATGAAAACTACACTTAAAAACTCCTAAGCATGTGAAAATCATTTTGGTATGACATGTTTGTGATATGACAAGCCAATTCAAGCAGAAACATATGCTTAAAAACTTGAAATTTATATTGGAACAATATAATATTGAAACTGCTTTCAGATTTGTTGTCACAAATCACATGAAAAGACTGTTGAGAACATTAATTTAACAGTTAATTCTCATCCTGACTCACAAAATATGCACTATTTGAATCCTGTAACAAGTTATGTTTTTGAATATAATAAATGCTTCAACAAATCGTAGGAGATTTCATTTCAAAGTCAACAGAATCTCAGTTATAAATAATGTTAGAAATGAAGAAACTGTTGAAATCAAAAACATCAAATCATAAGAGTATGCCAAAAGATTCATTACCGTTTGGACAAGTTTTGTTAGTTGGATGGAAGGGAAAGAAATTAACAAAGAGCAATGTTGGACAGGTACTTCATATAGAAGATGAAGGAATAGAAATAACTTGTTTGAGAATACATAACGTGGGAATGATCTTCGTGTTTGCTGAGAAAGAAGATAAATGTTCTGTGGATTGTGATAAAATTATTGGAGTATTTTTAGATTTCATAATTGTAACAGTTGGCTCAGGCATTAGATATCATTGTTTCAGACTGCTGTATTAGCTGAATAAATTTTGTAAGTTGAAATTTACCAAGTTTAATTGTTTTGGGCTTCTTGTCCTTCCGTTACTATCCTTCCGTTACCCTCAACGAATACATAATTCATATGCTTAAAATAATTATTTTTTAAAACTAAAGGTGAAATTGTAATGATTGAACACTCCCGTATGTGCCCTAATTTTTATTGAATTTTCCCTTTTATAGTTTGGCTGAACTTTTGGGGAGAGCATGAGCGTGAAAATCATGTCACAAAAATGTTCTTCCGTTACCGTTTTTTAAATTTGATTTTTAAAAAGAGTTACTAACAAAAAATTCTTGACTTTGGCTTTTTTAGCAACTTACTGTGATGTGTATAAAAGTCTATGCATCAGTTTTTGGAAAAATATGTATTTGGATATGCTCACAGGCAGAAATGCATCGATTTTTTTTGTAAAACTGTCCTTCCGATACTGCTGGAATTCACCAATGACAAAACTTCATTAAAATAATATGCCTGCAAATTATTTTTATTTAAGTGATAAATTAGTTTTTATTTAGTTTATTTCGTTTAACCCATAAAAGTTTAACTAAAATGCAAAATATTCCGCCAGTAACTATGTTAAGTCACAAAACAATAAAAGTTCCCTTTATAGGAGAGGGACATGAGCAGCAATCATGGCAGCGATGTAAGCAATATTTTTCTGTATATATCCAAGATTTAAACAAAATAAATCTCCAAACGCTGCAAAATAATTGTAGAACCAGTAAGGGAAAAGTACCGTACCATATTGAAAAAATCCAACCAAGTAAAGCGTTTCGACAAAAAAAAAAAAAAAAAAAAAAAAAAAAAAACACGATTTTCATAGTTGCAAAGTTCCTCTCCTTTAGAGAAGTTCATTTGTTTACAGAGGCTTCTGTGAGGTCGAATGAGTGCTGGTCTGTTGATCGGAATGTTAGGAAATTGGATGTAGCCTTGCAAGTCGGGCCTCAACCTCACCACAGTTTGTCGTGTGCTCTACAAGTGATTAGTGTACGTTAAATTTGTCGTGGCCGCAGTCTTCCAGGTGTTTGAATCCTCAATGGTGTATAATCACAACAAAAGGTGCTTATTATAAGGTGCAAATAATGGGCGGCAATAAAGAAAATAAAAGGCTACTCTCCGACCATAGTGATTTCAAGACTTGACAGCAATAGTAACAGCCTTTCTATCTCCTAAATAAACTATGCAGTAAAAAGCATAAAATTCTTGCCTCCTATCGTCAATTCTTGTCTTTGAAGAAGTAGTATTTTGCAATCTCTTAACTTTGCGCATATAATGTGTATAATGCTAATAGTAATTGAGTATTTTTCTGCACTGGAGTTACTTATTCAAGTGCAGAAAATTATCTCATTTGATTTGAAAATATATTTATTGTTAAAAATGCGAAAGAGTTACAACACTTACATATTTAGTCCAAACTGAGAGTCCAATAATTATTCATTGAGGAACATCAAAATCATATTTAGAGCTTTTTATTGCGTAAATGAAGCTCAACATTTCCCAACAGGTTTTGAAACGGTGGCGGTGCATCAGCGAGCAAAGTAAATTGCCAGAATCTTGAATTACTTGATTACAAGGAAAAAGAAAAAGGAATCAATATCATATTTGGATTTTTCTAAAAAAGCACGTTTTGGCTAGGTTTCGTGTCTTTCTTAGAAATATGCAAAAGCGGTTGAAATATTTGACAACTTTTTTTTTTTCCAAAAAGAGAAAATTTCTACATTAGTCTGTTAGCACAAAAGTAACCTCAGCCTCAGACACACCTCAGTTTCGAGCCCCTCATACTTTATTTCTCCCCTCAACATAACATAATTCAAATTGTAATTTAGGCATTCTTTTTGCGGTACAACTGTTTATTTATTAATTTTATTTTCTTTTTTACTGTTAGGGTCATTTCATCGTGACGAACGTAACATTTAGAGACTGTTTCGTTACATAACATGAGTTTTAAACGTCTAATAATCATTTACTCTGAAAATGGCACATTTTAGAAATGGACTCGTTTGATTTTTTTATGCGTTTAAATATTAATTACTAAGTAAGCACTAATACTTTGCAATAAAATTAACACTTCTATCAACAAATTTTCACCATGGATTAATTTTTATTGGCATTGGGCAAATTAATTTTTTTTCTCTGTTTTGAAGTGAAACTTTTATGCTAGAGCTTTGAATTTCTGATCCCCAAACTTTTTGTGTGACGGAAGTGACGTAGTTGTTTTTTAATTGTTGCCAGAAAAATTGAAAAATGATAGCGTTTAAATTTAATTTTGTTAATAAAATTAATAATTTAATTTTAAGGCTTAAGTGTGCATATATTTGAGGAGTTTGGCCACTTTAAACATTCCAAATAGTACAAGTTTTCAAAGATGTCTTTGATTCAAATCAAGTCATCAGTTTAAGATCGCAATCCACATTGCTAAGGTTTAGCCTTGAATATAGTTTGTTAACTTTTATTACCAAAATTAACTTTATTCTTACTATTATTTTTTATTGTTTTGACAACAATTAAAAAGCGGATTTCGAAATATTTTTAATTTTCTCAATGTTTATAATCTATTTTCTATATTAAAATATACAATCATGTTTTGAATGTGCCTAAGTCAGAAGCAGAAAGATCAAGAGCTTGGCGTGAGGGAAAACGTACGGGTGAAATTGCAGTTTAGAATGCAAAAAAGAGGAAAATATAAAAGTTTTACTTCTATCGTGGGTCTTTACAACACACTTTTTTTTTTGAATCACTCACAAGCAGAACTTCTTTTTCCAGAAAACTATTAAGAAATGTAATCTTCTTTATGGAAAAAAAAAAATGCAATTGCCAGATTGTTTTTTCATGAAGGCTTCTTCCAGGAACTTTTTGACTTTCATTTCGACCACAGTTATTCCAGTATTAGTATTATTATTATTATTTGGCAAGGTAACATAAAAGAGCCTATTGTTTCCTGGGACAACTTGGAACAGCATGCTTTTTGAATCTTTCTGTTAACTTGGCATGTTGAGAAAGGTGAAATTGCATTGGGTTACAACTCTATACAAAGTTTGCTTACTAGCTTCCCTGTAATTGATTCTAATCTCCCGACTTCTCATTTTTGAGATTTTTCGGTCTTCTTGATTTTTTTTAATTATTTTTTTTAATCGTTTTGTTTGTGTACGTGTGTGCATGTGTTTTTCACCGTAATATTCGCATACGCTCTGCTGCTTTTTTCCTGTCATTTTCTCTTTGTTCACCTGCCATTTTTGCTCTGCTTTAACTCTTTTTTTGAGCTGTCGTTTTTTCCATACAATACAAACCAAGCAAATTCCACAATTATGTGTTAAAAAATCGAGCTAATTGTTGTAAAAATTACAAAATATTATGCAGTGACATTTAAAAAATTGAATTGTTTCAAAATATACAGTTCATTTATTTCTCATTGAACTAAACGTTCGAAACATGTAGTGTTTGTTTCAAGCGATTACGTTCGTCACAATCAAATGTTACGTTCGTCTCGCTGATAACTAATTGTTTAAATAGTTTAATATGAATTGAACATTTTAAATGCATCTTAGGTAGCTTTTGGGAAGAGAATAAAACGAAAAATATCTTTTTATAGTCCTATAAAAAGTGTGGAAGGGAAAATACGACGTTTTGTGACCAATGTAACACGTCGTTTAACACAGAATTCAAATTAGGCTCAATGAGAAAAAAATATAATTTCAATGCAAGAAATTAAATAAACTGAAATCTCAAAATGTAAGCAATAACTAAAAAAAAAAAAAAAACAAATTATATCAAATGTATGCTTAAAAAACTACAGGTCGCGTTTCTTGAATGCTTTATAGCTAAAATGCACATGTTGTTCTTGGAGATCTTAAAGCAGTAATTATTCTACGCAGGGCATCCATCTTGAAAAATGTTTTACCAAATTCGAAAAGTAAGAATGTTATCTCCAAAATGATATATAACGCATTGATATAAATTGAGTTTGAAATTTCCTCCTACAGGTTGACATTTTCGTGGTTCACCCGTTTAGTAAAACAGTGCATTGGAATAAAATAGTTATCATGTCGTTATTGAACATTTAAAATACATTATTAAAGAATGAAAAATAGCTTTTGCTCCTGCACTAGTTGTATTTAGAGAAAAGATTCTATTTGAGGATAATTAGTAATGTTTTAGTTTTATATTTTATGGTTTTCTTAATTAACAAGAGGTTTATTGACTATTTTAAAAACTTCTCGATTGTTTCATTTTCAAACTAAAAAAAGCTAATTAAGATTAGGTATAACTATGAACATGGATTATTAATGAATAGTTATTTGCATATTAACAAAACAAAACAGAATTGAATGGAGTTTAACAATGTTGAAATGTTACTCTATTTATGTATCCATTCAAAGAGAATTTTGCAGCGTATCTTACCAGCAAGGAATGTAAATCAACTGAAGAATTATCCAACCAATTGTAACGCATATAACCATTCCTGGAACATTGTACAACATCCAAGAAGCGAATGTAATCTCTGAGCTCTCGGGAAATAATCTGCAACATAGATGCACTACCTTAAGAATAAGTTTTTTCTTCAAGGGATGAGAGACAAAAAGTTTCATTAACTAAAACTTGTTTTCATTCTTTCTTTCTTTTTTATTAAAAAAAAAAAAAAAGTTTCATTTAGAATGGGCGATATACAGGATGATTCAAAAAGATGGACACAATTTCAAATTGCTATATTTCCTGTAATATGCAGTGTTTTTGAATTCAGTAAATTACAGAGAGTATACACACAAGGCAGTCTACAGATGTTCAATATGCCCTTCTCCAGCTGCGCGGATAACCTAGACCAGGGGTTGGTAACTAATTTTAGTTGAGGTTCCGATAGTTTTAAGATGTTTATCGAGGTCCAGAAAAACACTTCACATTCTACACTAACTATAAAAAACTTAGAGAAATCACAAAATTACTTCTAAAATTCTGTAAAAAGTTTGTGACTGAATACTGGAAATTGATTTTCCGAAACTGAAAGTAATCTACAAAAACGCTAAAAAGTAATATAAATATTTATTTATCTTCGAGCACTATTGCTGCTTAGTGAAAATAAACTATGTAAAATGTTAAAAAACTTGTACTGATTTTTTTTGTACAATTTTACTAATGTTTATTTCGTTTCCTTTGTACACAAAAATATCATACACATTTTAAAAATAAATCTTTTATACACGACACTTTAATCTGAAACTAGTATTATTATCACTTTTACTGTCCAGAACAATTCAGATATATTTTTATTTTTATCGTTCAGCAATTTATTTTCCAAACATTTTTTATGGGATACTAACATTCTATGATAACAACGTTTTAAAGGTTCTGATTTTAAGGAATTAGTGGAGGACTGACCTTTCGATTGAAAACAATATATGCAGCTTCTTGACTTAGTTGACACCGAAAAGGAAACTAAATATCTGTGTGTAACAATAGTAACATTAAAAAAAAAAAAAAAATCCCACGAACATAAAAGAAAAAAAGTGAGAAAATTAAAAATCACTTACTCTTCTATGAAACCTTTTAAAATCATATTAGGTGAAGTCCCAGTTATTGTTCCAGTTCCACCACAGTTTGCGGAGTAGGCAATGCTTAGCAAAAGTGTAGAGTGCAAAATATTTGCCTGTTTCATGCTCTCTGCGGAAAGGTAACGTAATTCTACATTACATTTTTACTGAGAATTGTTACAATTAGAAAAATGTTTTAGTTGTGTGTAAAGCTCTCTTTCTCAAAAAAAAAAAAAAAAAAAAAAAAACATAAAATCTAGTTTTTTAATCATTAGATTTTTACGCTAATTCATCACATCATACTACAGCTTGCATAAAATTCTCAAAACGTGGAAATTAGTTAATTTCAGTAATCCCTAACATTGCCCAAACAAGTAGAGTGAAATAAGTACGTTAGGAGGGGATGATATCCACGATACAATTTCACCTTTCAGGTATTATTTGACTGTGCATACAGTATTGTATACATTTTAGCGTAAACTTCAGTTCTTTTTTATTTAACTGACATATTTCCGTCTACTGGATGGCATAATTAGAATGAACTTTTATGGAATTTTTTATCTACAATCTACCAGACTCTCATCTCTACACTCATTTGACAATAGGCAAGACAAATCAAGTTTCATATTTATTACTCTTTTTGAATAAACCATACATTGATTGATTATGGTCTTTGCTGGCTGACGATCACTGTTTTTTGAAAAAGTGGACTCTTTCCAAATTACCTGGAAAAAAAATTTGAATCATTTTTGCGACTTTCTTAAATTGCTATGAACGTTAGCTTTAGAAATTACGAGTTTCCAAAATCCACTGTGTCGATCATTGAAAAATTCTTATTTACTTCTACCACAGCTGCACGACAAAGCAATGTTTAATACCTTGATGCTGAAGTCCTTTGAAAAAGCGTCATAGAGAGGAGCAATGACTCTGTATTCATTCCATTAAAAAATAAAGTGGCACAAAGCATTACTGAAAAAGGTGACGAAAACATTTTCAGAACGTACAACATTTAAATTTACTCAATGATCAGCACTTTTTTTTTTCATTCTGATATGATTCTACCGTTGCATCTTTAAATGTTAATAATGTTCTGCTATGTTAAATACTCCATGTAGCACAAGTTTCTGGGCGACTAGACGTTTTAAATTTGTTCTTTCATATAAACTTAGAAAAAAACCTTGATTTTTCTTCAAAAACATTTATCGGTGTTAGAACAAAGTCAATAGTGTATTTCAATTTACATTCTACAAATTGATGGAAAAGCGACATAGAAATGCAGTTTTGAGAGCATGTCTTATCACTTTCGCAAATAAGTTTCAAAATGCATTCCTTCATTATGTGCTTATTATAAGCTCCCTGGCAGCTGTGTTAAAAACTGAGTACAGTATAACTTTGATTTAACGATATCCGATTTAACGATTTCCTCAATTTAAGAATACATTTCAGTGGTCTGAATTTGATTGCATTGAATGTTTATCCTCCTTGATTTAACGATAACTTTTTCCTGTTCCTTGATAATCGTTAAATCGAGGTTATACTGTACGTCCAGATGAGTTTGCTTGCTTTGCTCCCTTAAATATATAAGCACCCATGTTCTGTTTTAAACTTTCAAGACATCGCGAGTACGTATTTTGAGAGAAATGATTTTGCTGTAATGCTTAACCAGAGTCTCAACCATTCAGCATAATTTTCTTTGATTTCTAAAGAAGGACTACTTGAATAAAACTGATAAACGCCACATACTTCCTTGCTCTTGCTCTAAGAAGTTTGAGACACTCTTGGCGTTTAATAACTTTCTTATCCAACAAAAAACAAGTTTAAACTTTCTGCTTCGGAAACTTTTGGGGACAGGTGTTGTCAGCGCCGCAGAGAGTCAAGGCAGACCCCTTGTCAGTTATCCCGTCCCCCAAAAAGAGAAAAAAAAGAAGAAAAGAAAAGAAAAAGAGGAAAAAAAGAAAAAAAGGGGAAAGAAGAAAAAAAGGGGGAGGAAATCAAAACTGCTAACTAGAAAACAATTAACTCCATTTTAAGTGCCACAACAGAAAATAACAAACGAGTAAATTTTACTTAATCTTTACGTTCTCTCTTATTCGGAGTCGCCCCCCTCTTTTCTTTCTCCCTTTCTTTCTTTTTTTTTTTTTGCGTCAAAAAAAAAAAAAAAAAGCGCGGACTCCTACTTTCCGATTAGGCTGACATGGCCTCTCGTCCTCTCGTCAGGCCTGGGTGTTGTAAATACTTGAATGTTGCATATTCTTTGTACGCTGCAACAAATTACTCCAGGTTCGAAAGTACAAAATAGTAATTAGTACCTTTCGAGTAATTTCAATTTCACACTGCGCCGCTGCACAGAGAGAACTTTTGAATCAGCATCGCGTATGGTAGGCTGATGTAGTATCATTACTATACCACGTTAAAATAATGTACTCGAAGAGATTTTTCAATGTTCATATTATATTAGAAAAAAATATTAACACATAAATTATAAGAAAAAGAAAAAATCGTCAAAGGTGGCAGTATGTAAATATCTCAGTGACATCCGCAAAAACGAAACTTCAGGGGTATAACTACTGTTTTCCACATACGTGTTGCTCATTTAAATCGAAAATAATACTATAATACAAGATAGAATTCATTTGAGAATTTATTACTTAAGATAATAGTTCTGGGAAGTATGTAATTATAGTATCAACTCACCCACTTTCTGACGTCATTGTATAAAAAAAAAAGAGAAAAAGATGAGTTGATTTTCTTAAAAGACAGAAATTACATAGCTGGATTAACCATAAAGAGATGGCACCATCAGCCGTCTTCACTTCTGCAGTTTAGGCAAGATCATGAAGGGAAGGGAAATTTTCTCCAGTCTCACTTACCCATAGTGACCGTCTTCACTTCTGCAGTTTAGGCAAGATCATGAAGGGAAGGGAAATTTTCTCCAGTCTCACTTACCCATCGTGACTGCTTACCTAAAAACCACACAGCTTTCCGGCCAAACATGTACCTTGTGCCGCAATTGTACTCGGTGGATCTTAGTTCATGTATATCGTACAGTGTCCACCATATGGAATGTTTAAGTTTGATATCTTATTCTTGTTTCTTTCTACTAGTTCTGTAAAACTTGGTAGCCACATTAGCAGGATCTACTAAGTAGGATGAAACTATACATGCATAATTCATCGTCACTATGAAAAATATACTTACTTTCTTCAGATGGCGATGGATTAATTGGATTAACGCAGCTTTTTATTTCAGTCATCACTGCGTTGACAATCGGTACCATCATGGCAGTAGTTGCGGTGTTACTGATCCACATTGAGAGAAACATAGTAGTCATCATAAAACCTAACATAAGCCTGAAATATAATTCTGTAAATTTTATTTATTTCTGAAAGCATTTAAGTCATTCAACTTTAAAATGTAGCAGAATATGTGACAATATGAACAAACTTGTGACTTAATTCCGCTGAAGACAAACAAAATATTAAATACACCTAGCATGTATCCTCTTCAAATTTAGAAACATTGCTTTTCATAAATTTGTCAATGCAATTGCTTAAAACCAATAGTCAATTAACAAATAAATTAATTTAAGAAACAATCTTATAGAAGTGTTGATTCGTCTTTTAAAAAAAAACGATAATCAACTATGGGGCAAATTATTAGAGTAAATACAAAAAAAAAAAAAAAAAAAAAAATCAAATCTTCGGATTAAACGACAATTATTTTTTGTGCCTTCTACCACGATTTACAATTCGATCAGTTTATCAGAATTTTATATATCTGATTCTGGTTTTCAAGTTTATGGATAATTTAGATTAAGTTCAGAGCTGTGCTGCTTTGTGTATAAGAAAACAAACGTGTATAATTCAGTAATTCGATCAAGTTCAGCGTCCAAAAGAAACCGAGAAGCATCATTACTTCCTTCACAATGCATAGTCTGTGGTCACATGAATTTAGGACCGTAAATTGCGTGATTAATCTCTTTGAAAATCTCATTTCCGCTCCAGCAGTTGAGGCTGTCATGTTTGCCCAAATGTGCATAACGGATTTCTAAGAGTTGACAGAGGATCTTTCTCTCCTAATAGAATCCAGGCTATCGTCCGACGATTGTCACAATGTGCTTAATTTAAGTTTTTTTCGTGGTAATCAAATTTTAATGTATAACGAATTTATTACGCTTTTTTAACGGCTATTCCAGATTGATGATCCCGAAAAAGTGAAACTGCAGGTTCTGGATGCCTCCTTTGTATTTGCTTGTAATTTTAAGGTAGTTTCTCAATTTTCTACGTGATGTTTGAATTTATAGATCATTCCTTTTACGTTGAAGAGAGCTTCTATAGTTGGGGCAAACCTAACCTGGCATTGTCGTAATGCTGTGATTAGGATCTGCGTAGTCTTCATAACGCTGTCAGGTTAAGTCCTGCATTAAGAAATATTAGGGGGTTGGTTGTGTACAAATGTTGTTCCGCTTTGAGGGCTGGCCAGTCATTTAGGGGACACGTTGCCCCCTTCCCCACCTGGCTTTGAAAAATTAATGTTTTTACTAAAAGTGAGCGTGGTTTTTAATGTTTTCCGATAAAATTTGCATTGAGTATACACCCTTTGCCCCCCTCCCCCTTCCCGGAAAAAATCGAAATGACAGGCTTGTTTGAGGGGGGAGGTGGTTCGTGAAATTGTGACAGGGAAGCGAGAATGTGTAATAAAAAGTGTAATATCACATGTTGTTTTTAATAACAATTTGCATGTGGAAAAACGTGACATGTGGTAAGGGCAGGAAGGAGGGGGTGACTTTGTAACACAGGAGGAGAGGGGATCAAATATATTGAAAAAAAAGTACGACATCGTTTGAAAAAAGCCTCTTGATATGCTTTTGGTTGCAAATGCATTTGCGATGATCTGGTTAAAAAGTGTATCTTCATGCGGGAATCAAATCAAGCATCAAAAGTATTATTCTACTTGTTTTTAATGAAACTCGTAGTTAGGAATCTAAAATACGTCCCTCCCTGCAAATTAACTTACTTCTGAATATCTATTGTGAACCTAATAGCTAAAAATTATATATATTTTAAGTAGTTTATTAGTTTTGTCAACAGCAAACCATTTAGTGTCCGATCCAAGCAGCATCAATACTTTTAGGGCTATCCTTTCGTGCAACTTGCAATGCTCCACAGCCACAGCAACTGCTAATCCTCCAAGAAACATCATAAGTACCTCCTAATCGGGAAAGAGTTCAAATTACTACTATATAGGTACTTGTACGATACAAAAAAGAAAGAATTGTTGCGTAAATTTGTAAGAAAACGCGTACAACTGAGACGCTGAACTGAATGATAAAACGACTCATCTTAGAAAGCATTCTTTCTTTCAAACTCTCCCCCCCCCCACCTAAATTTTGTTGCTGATCAATTGTTATCAAAATTTTACGTGGTTTTCTTTTAACCTCGGCCAACGTCGAATAGATTCAAATCCTTTATTTATTATACAATATATATATATATATATATATATATATATATATATATATATATATATATATATATATATATATATATATATATATATATATATATATATATATATATATATATATATATATATATATATATATATATATATTTATATATATATATATATATATATATATATATATATATATATACACATTTAGTGAACATTTACTTTGTCCCAAGGTTTACTACCTGGTGCCTGGTGTCTAGTTAAAAATAAAAAACAGTGAAAAGTCCAATAATAGATTAAAATATACACGGAACTGATTGGTCAGGAAAAGAAGAATGTCTCACAAAGTCTTGGAAATAAATATAAATATTTCCCGAGGTAATAGACTTGCAGGAACAAAATTGAAAACAACCATAGATTATGCATGTTAAAAAGTTTTTTAAAAACCTTCTTGTTAAACTACTTTGAATGTAAGTTAACCTTATGTCCCCAGCTGAGATCCCCACTTTTACCTCTCTCAAGGTGTACCATATCCCTGCAATGAAATTTTTAAATATCATGCTGGTAGTCTTAGCACAGAAACAGCTATTACACCCTAGTTTTATGTATAAATAAAGCTTTATTATATTAGGCTTGATATAATTTCACTAACATTTTATTGCACGAATTATGAAACTTCTACATGAAAGATTCTTAGAAATATTTGCAGCACAAAAATATTAATAAATTCTGGCCCCACTTGAGGTTAGTTGGCATCCGTTAATGTCATTGTGAGGAAGTTTTCGGCTGTGGGAGTTTTGCCGCTGTAAAAATAATTTAATATTTATGGATTCTTCGCAAAACTTTTATCAAGATCACGTCCGTCATTTGGGGGGGGGGGGCAAGAGGTGGCAATTGACAGCCCCTACTGCCATATAGTATGTGGGTGTTGTATCTGTTGTTTTTCAACATACCTTGCATTGAGTATATATCCTTTGAGACCCCCTCCCCATGAAATATCGTAAAATGATGGACTGTAACAAGGTAAAACCAAATCTATTTTACTAACACTAGTAAGTCCGCTTATGTTACGCATGAAGAATTATCATTTTCTTCATCTTGCGAACACGTCTTTTCGTTTTCTTATAATAACTAATAGTTTTGTCCTCTATCTTTTTCTTATGTAATGCCTCTTTTTTCTCTCTTATATAATCCTGAAGAAACACGTGTTTACAGTTTTTAAGTTTAGCAATTTATTTTTAAGCATTTTTTGGTGATTTTCGTTTTACTGTTAAATTAATGATGATTGACTTGCTGACTATTTTTGGAAGAATTTAATCTTCGTCGCTGACTGCTGAAAAAATTCTACTGTTGGGGTTCCTGCCATTAAATATCTTGTGAATATGCATTGTGAAACGCTGAAGTATGCTCATCCAATTTAACTAATTGAACATTGAACAGTACCTCAATGCTCAAACATTCAATTTGTTATGTTATTCCATTCTGATAATTATTATGACTGAAGTAACTCAATTTTGCTAGAATGGACTTTCCAATGAAAGTGTTGTTAATATTTATTTTTTTTCGTGATTGTCTTCCTGGTCACGAAACCAAATTGAGTGACAAAACAACATTTTTAAGAAGCAGAAAGGAAACTCCATAAAAAGTGAGACATCATTGTAAAAAGTTAATTTATGTTTAGTGTTCAGGATTACCCATCCACTCCATCACCCAGCAGCAATAGTGAATCCTCTTCCCCCTTACAACATGGAGATCTTTGAATCAATGTATATTGATGCTATCGATGCTTTAATTTTTGATATCGATGTTGCACACACAACTCAGAAGTAGTTTAAACATACCTTCATGTAGTTAGCAGTAACCTCTGTTGCATCTAAAATGCCGAACAATGGCATCAAAGGAACAGGCATTAACGCCGTGACCGTCAGATGAACGGGCTCCAGCACCCAGTAGACTGCCATCCACAAAATTATGTAGGCACATTTTGATTCCTGCATAAAAATACTGATTAGTCATTGGGTTAATTTTCACAAAATGAAACCTGCAAGTTTACTGTCGACTTTATGCATCATTAAAGGCATTAATATGGATACCTATACCTTAATTATATTGTAGTAAACAGTAAATCCAACAAAACCAGTGAATAAATAAATGTAAAAAAAGAAAAGTTCTGCAGAAACGACGTTCGGGATACTCAGTGTCCCCAATAAAAGAGTTCAGATCTAACGAGTGTCAAGTTCCATAGTACTATATCCTTTAATCCTGCTTACACTCGCAGGTGTGCTTTATTTATTTTCCAGGAAAACACACGATAGTGTAACAATGAAAAAAAAATTAAACACGTAGCAACCGAAACAGCGTTGTAAAAGATGCTTCTGGAAACAAGAATATTTTGCCCTCGTGTCCCCGTTATCAAAATATGAGGTCTTAAAAAGGCTACCGAAATGCTAAGAAAAGTCGCCAAATTTAGCGAGTTTTCAGTGAGAATTAAGAGAGCGTCTTTCACTCGATTTGCAGGTTTCAGACAATGAAATGTGTGTTCAGTTTCTCGCCATATCTTTACATTTGGCTTTTTCCTCGAAATTTCGGCTGAACTTTAGGACCTAACATCTCAGTAAAGAGCGAAGGAGGGCAAATAATTTTCGGGTCAAAAATATGTGTCAAGATGCTCTTTCGATTGCTTCCTATTTAAACTTTCTTCATTACTATACCATTCGTGCGGGTTTCCTGGTTAGTGTTGCCAATTTCTTGGTATTTTCAGCTTTAATAATAGACCATCTTCCTCCAGCTCGGTTATTCCCTATTCCAGGCTAATGAGTCCATAACAAGGATGAAACAGAAGTCTCTAAATGGCATAACGGGGTTGTCGGTATATTGCACATTGTGCTGTCTTATCCATGGCTTCGAGGCCAGCTTAGTATGGTAGGATTTTCCAGTGTTCTTCAATTCATTTAAAAAGCAATTTGCTGTTCTTTCTTTGAGGTTGGATTTAGAACATAATCTCTAATTGTGAAAGTCAAACTCTTTTGGCAGTAATCTTTTGACAGTTGAAACTTGTTACAAAATTTAAAAAAAAAATGCCTTTTCAGCAAGCATTAAAAATCACGATTAATATTTTCTTAAACTTCCTTGCCATTTTAATGATTTTTTAAACAATAAAATGTTCCAAAATAGATGTAGGAACTAGTTTAATGAAAACATGAGTATGAAGCATGTAAATATTACTAACATCCATTTTCAATTAAAATTTCTAATTCATGATAATAAGATAGCAATTTATTACATGTTGAGATTACTGCAAAAATATATAGTAATACTTAATTATTTCTCTTGTCATAACTAAAAAAATTGCAAAAGCAATGATGTAAACTACGTGATATTAGTTACATATTTATACACATTTCTAATTATTATTTTTTTTTTAAACTTTTTTTCGTAAAAGAACTTTTTAGGTATTTTTACATCTCATTCTTAATTAAAACTTTTCAAATTAATATCTTATGTTCTTATTATGTTATTATTTCATAGCAATACACAGGACGCCCAACTAAAGTCCGTTTTTACCCGAATAATTTTTAAACCGCAAGAGCTGTGGTGATAAAAGTGGGAGCTAGGGGGAATAAAACTGCCATGCGTTACACAAGGAAGACACTTACAGTGCCATCTGGTTTCAAAACTTGGATTTAACGTTCTTTTCTCAGAAACAGTACGAGATACAGGAAGAAAAATCAACTACAAAATTGTGCAGAATCATCAAATTAAGAAAGAAAAGAAATCTTCCGTACGGAAATGTTAAAAATATTAGGCGTAAAAGGCATTCCAGTTACAAACTGTCGGATATGCTGGTAACGTAGAATGACCTCCACACCCTCCACGTTCACCAAACCTGAACTCTTAGAACTTTTTCGACATGAATATATCACAGAACGAGTGTATGTAAACTATAAGAGGCCAGATGAGGCTCATTTCCGATAAGGACAGTTTTATTCAACGTGATCGAAAAATGCATTTTAAGGCTACTATTTTTGACATTACAGTAGACTCTCGTTTTAGCGCGGGGGTTACGTTCCACGGAAATGCCGCGTAAATTGAGACCTAATAGTAGTGTTGAAATAGGTGTTTGGTTCCGTAGATAAAAAAAAACCTTTATTCTAGTGATGACGAATTGTATAATAAGTTTAATGTGTACTTATAACTATTTTTATGCATAACATGCATAAAGAAAACATAAATTAATTTCGTGTTCTGTTTATAAAGAGGAGCTGGCAATGATAGTCTTTTGGCAGTCATTAAGAATTTTTCTCTGTAATTCTTTGCAGAGCATTAACGCATCCATAACCACTTGCGTCATTTCCATGATAGAATCTTTCTTCACTAACAAGTCAGAAAAATCATTTATGTTGTCTAGGAATGGCTCAAAATTTTCAATGTGAACGTTTTTGGTTGTGTGTCACCGATGTCAGTATTTTCGTTGGTTTTGGTCTCCTTTGTCACTCCTAAAACTCTTCTTCCAGTGAGTTCTAAACTGAGTGATTTTAATACTTTTACTTCTGGAAAGAGCTCTGGAACCAATCGCATAAAATGTCTCCAGTGGCCCAAGCTCGATTATTAGCACATCAAAATGCAATGCTTACTCGTAATCTGCAATCTTTAGGGGTTTGGATTTTGAAAGAAGGGAAAATTTTACCTGTTTACGTTGCCGCATCCGCGTAGAATAAAATAAAAGTGTCAAACCTGAAACCGCGTATAATCGAAACCGCGTAAAATAATCCGCGTAAAACGAGGGTCTACTGTACTACGCAGAAAATGTCTTTACTTTCTTAATTTGATGTTGCTGAGCAACTTTGAAATTGATTTTTTTCCCTCATATCTCGTTCGTTTGTGATATAAGGGATCTAACTTCGATTTTTTCATCCATATGGTGCTGCGGCTTCATTGTGCGGCGCATGGCAAGACGATGCTCTAATTACTATATTTCTAGCCGTTCAAAGCTTATTGGGGTGAAAAGGGATTAACTTCTACCAAAAGAAGTGCAGCAGCCCTATAATCCCCACAACCTATTTTTACACATACATAGGCTGAACTTCACCTAAAATGATAAAATTTGCGTAAAATATGAAAGAAGTGCAAGAGTTCAGCTCTTGTGAGCTCACTATGCAAATAAAGCTCTGGGGGTGTCAAAAGACTTCAGCGGGAACCATGTATTCATTAATATAAAAATTATGTATCAATGCTTTTTTTAAGGATACTGAAAAAAATCTATTTATTGTTATTATTTACTGTCACTGGAAAAAAATTTGTCGCATTAAATATTTAATGTTTTTTAAATAATCTTGTCCTACAGAACTACAAACTAAAATTTAACAATTTTTTTTTAAGGATAAATTTTCAACGAGAAAATACCTGTCAATATTCAAAGTGATGTTAGCACCCAAAATTTTTAAACCTAAAAGATATTTAAGAAATATGATGTGAACATGAACAAACATATCGTCGCCTCAGAGCGACGGTAGGATATCTCAGTCCAGAAATAATAGTAAGATAGCCTACTGGCGTTCTGAGAGGACGATATAGTACGTATGAGGCAGTGAGAAGCAAAGGGATGTAAGTGGATATTTTCAAGTTTTGAGTAAAACGCGTTTAAAGATAATATCCCAGGTAGACTTTCATTTATTTTTTTCTAAATCATGCTGTATAGCAGCAACTACCAGGGCTACTAGTACCATCTATTGCCACAAGACAGAGTTCACCTACAATGTGTACTGGTTATCTCCAAATTTTTAATTTTGCCACTTACATCCCTTTGCTTCTCACTCCCTCATGTACTCCCCCTTTTATGTGTTATGTGTTTTATGTGTAAATGTTTGATGTGCACCTTTTTAGTTGGCATTTTCCAACATTTAGCATTTTTATGGATGCATATCAGTGAATTCGAAACGTGCTTCGAAAATGCTTAGTATTACCTACACTAAAAAACATTTATCACATTAAAAATTTAAAAGCGGGGGACGGGATGTTACTTTCATTAAAAATAGCGGATTATCCCTTAAGTCAAAATGAAATAAGAACAAAAACAAATTTCACCATCAAAATCTACTGAATTGAGGGCAGGTGAACTATCAGGTTTCTCTTTCCGCATACAAATAATAAAAATTTGTTTTTTAAATTATTTGATAGGAACTTCATTACTAATGTGTATTTCCGTTGAAAAGAAGCTTGTATGCAAAGTTTTAGGATTATATTTCACAAAAAGGAAGAAACCACACTGGTTGGAAAAAAAAAAACTGTTCTTAAGAACACTACACTCCAATGTCCACTCAGCTTCACACGTGGTTAAACCGAATGGATGGGGCCCTGAAGATAGCTCGTTTCTCTGATCCAGTCCAGGAGCAAACCAACCCCTGATCCAGCACCCCCAGTGGTATTGATTTGGATTGGAAATTTGAAGGACTTTGTAATTACAACACAGTTAATAAGTACCAGTCACCATTAGCATGAACAGAGTTCCTTCGATTGGCAGGCATAGGGCCTGCGTTTCTACTGTTATAAGTCGAACGCATAACCGATCAGCCCACTTCGCACCGTAGACGTCAAGCAAGCAGATATTGTGAACACACCTTTCAGTAGAGAGCAAAATTTTAATGCTAATTCCATTCACAGTAGTATCATATTCTACTGATGAATGTGATAGACATGAAAACTAATTTCTTATCATTTCAAGGTTTTTTGATGCATAAAATGGTGACAGTTTTTATTAGTTAATAGAGGTCGATTCTCTTAATGGAGGGGAAAAAAAGGATATTTTTCATTTACAATTTTTATTTCGAACTAAATAACGTTTTGAAGAAGCAACAAACTACGTTAAACACTCAGCTAGTTCATTAAAAAGTAAATGTACAGTGGTATCTAACCACAACATCGTCATAAATAATGAATTTTCACGCATTTAAATTAGGCGTTCATACAGATCAAATGCAGCAATCCTGTGGTTAATTTGGTCTACGTGGTTTTTCTTAGATATGCATGTAATATGGTGATCGGAACAGGTTCTTAAAACTACTTCTGATCAAAGAAATATTGGGGAATTCTCAAAATCGTAACGATCCTTCTTTTGCGAAATGTTTTTGTGTCTGGGATATTTTTCATTCCTGCACGAAAGAAAGTAGTTGAACACAGTAAGTTCACCTAGAGCGTAACAAGCTTATGCTATCATTGATTTTACAAGATCAAACTGGTAATTGATCACATTGTTTCTCAAACTTCAAATACTCTTCACTAATATTAATATTAGAGAGAGGAGAGGAAATGGGAGCTGTTTACATCTGCTTCCAGCTGTTCCAAGTGCCCCGTCCTTTACCTTAGAACTAATCAGCAAAAATAAAGAATTTTTAATTCCACAAAAAATACTTAAGCGTTGTCATAAGTTTACCCGAATGTTCATACAATGGTTTGCAATAGTTGAGTCTAACTCATAAGAGAGTTTATATTATTTTTCAAGTGAGGAAGACAGTGATGAAACTACATGCATCACCTGCTAAAACAAAGAAGATGTTACCACTTGCACTTCCTTTCCCTTAAATTATCAAATTGTCAATTTTTTTTTCAATGTTTTGGTGCTAAACAGTAAGTTTTAGTTAAGGATTGCAATACCGATATACCGAATACCGGTATTTCGAGCAATTTTTCAATTTTGTATTACCGGTATTTGCTGTGGAAAATACCGGTATTTTCGGTATTAGCTAAAAATAATAAACAGTTTTAATTCAAGAACTTTCAATTTAACTTATTGAATATCTACTTATATTTTAAATGTCCATTCGGTTCTGTATCATTGGAAATGTACATTTCCAATGATTACAGAACCGAAATCAATCTATTGATGTAAAAATTTAGCTTCAAAAGCATGAACTGATACAGAATATTATTTAACAAAAGTATTTTGTGCACCATATATTTATTTTCTCCATTTTCATGACCGATCATTTTCCCTTTTGGAAAAGTTAATTTCGAGTGTAAATTTGAATGACCCCCCCCCCCCACCCCTTTGTCCGATGAAATATTTATTCAAACCAACAATTGCAGGAATGCTTTATGATTTTTTTTTCTTAAATATTTGTCTCAACTGTACTAAATTTTGACAAAAACTGTTTCTTGTTAGGATTACAAACTGCAATTTGTTGGCACCAGTATTGGTTTGTTGTGCGATCTCGCTATTAGGGTTCATAATTGGCAAGATAATATTTAGAAATTATATATTGCCTTGAAACTTTGCATAGAGGAAAAGCATAAATATGTTCCACGAGTTCAAAGATATTTTTAGATATTTACCTAATTATAATTGCAAAGAATTTTGAAAAGAAAGCTAAAATGAATAAGACAAATCAACAAAATCAAATTTAGTCAAGTTTGTCGTACATTTCAAACCAAACTGCTGATAAAAAGTAAACACAAACCCCTCCTGTTCAAGAGAAAGTGATGTTAATGTTGGAAAAGTATCGTCTCTCAGGAAAGAAATTTCAACTACCTTTAAATTCAAAAAATAATGGAAATACACACAATACGAAAGAAACACACACATACACATAAAAGGGTTTATCCAAAAATGACATGCAACAAACCGAATTTTTTGAAGATAAAATACTTTTAGGCAACTAAATTAGAGTAGTTGTATCACGCATTGTTAACAGTACCACCGACCTGCATGAATTCAGAAAGAATAGTTTCAACTGTAGGAAAGTTGAGCACTAAAATAAGTTCCAGGCTTAGAGACAATTCAATAGATGCATTATGTTTTTTACTAGTGTTGATTTTTTATTGTGACATTTGTTCCTTCCTTTTATATTTGTTCACAATACGTTTTCATAATAATACAGTTTTTGTACAAAATTATGAAATGTGGCAACGAAACAATATGTTTTAAAGCATTTTTTGAGAAATTCCAAATATCAGTATTAATACCGGTACTCAGGGCACCAAGTTTTAAAAATACCGAATGCCGGTATTGAGTTTTTGGTCCGGTATTGAAATCCCTAGTTTTAGTATTAGTAGTGTTTTAAATAAAAATAATTGAGTTTCTCCGGTTTTTACAGGCTGTAATGAACATTTCATTGCTGCTTAAAACATGCTCTTAAAATTTTCAAATAAAAGAAAATCGTCTTTTGAAATCTTTCTGTTTTAAACCTTCTTTACAATAAAATTTTTTGGCTGGAAATAGGCCAATTAAACAAAAATTTACTCAGGATTCAAATTTCTTGAAACGAATCTGGAATGAATAGTTTGTGTTTCGATAAATATAATACCATAGCAGAAACAATTGCGAGGATTATTACAATTTCAAGGAGTAAAACATTAATATTAAAAAATGATTTTACTAAAATTTATGTCTCGATCTTATGAGACTTTCATTGTTTCCATTTTTTAAACATAACTCTAAACTTTTTTAATCCCAATTAAATTTTTCTGATATTCTTTCTTCTTCTTCTTCTTCTCTCCCTCTCTCTTTTATATTTTTTAACGTATTTGTTCGATAATAGAAATTTTTAGTGACAAAAAGAAATTGTTTAATCTCAAGAAAGTTAACGTGAATATTATTAAGAATACTTGTTCAAACTCTACTCGGAAAAGAGCACTGTACACTACATCTACCAATAGTAATATTTTTAAGTATATGTATTAATGCATATTTTACTTATGTTAAATGTATTTTTGTTGTTATGGGCATGAATACTGAATTTATAATCTTTTTAAGAAAAACATTTTACAAGCATTTACATAATAACTAAACGACATTGAAATAAGTTCTGATTACAAAAAACGTTCTATTAGCGTTTTAAAAATGTGCAGCAAAATACTTACTCTTCTTATAACGAACTTAAAAGAACATGCACAGCAAAAATGTAATGCAGTAACGGAAGGTCTCATCAATTAAAAAAAATTCTGTATACAGTGGCTCCCAAAAAGTGTTCCTACACCTACGACTTTTAATGAAATAGACCCCTATCCATTGTTTAAAATTAATATTTCGGAATAGGTATTTAATTATGAGATCTATGATCTATTTCTAACAAAACTACATGAAAAATTTTAATACCGTAATAAAACTTATTTTTTTAAAAATCAAAAACCAAAAAGTGCCGGAAATTTTATCCCACAAAAGTCTTCGTACACTTTGAAAAAAGGCTCTTTATTAATGAATAATCTTCCTTTTTGCGAAGTTATTATTTAGTAGAATATCATTCAACATCCTCAACAACATTTGAACGTCTGCAAATAGATTTCAATGTTTTTTTTTTCGTGCAATTTTTGAGTTAGTGTTCAACCACACTTCGAGTCTTACTGTTTCCAGATCTATTTTCATTTTAAAGCCGTATTTTCGTAATCTAGCCTCCAGATATGTCTAAATATGTTACATTAAGTTTAAATCTGGCGATTGAAGACATATTTCTAAGCTTAAGGACAATTTCTAGGGTCCCAGACCCAAACGTTGAAAACCGTGTGCTTCTTACCGTTACTTTGATAAAAAAAAAAAAAAAGAAAAAAAAAGTTGCCTCCGATAACCAAATTTTAAGTTAATTGTTTAAAATTGTTTTTTTTTTTAAATATTTAAATGAACAGCGTGATTATTATTTTATCAAAAAATTCCAAACTACCTAGTCTTGATGCTGATATGCACCCTCGAGACAAAAACACCTTCACAGTCTTGATTAACTGATCCAACTAAGTTCTTAAGATTAAACTCCTCATTTTTTCTTCTATTTACAATTATACAACAATTTAGCTAAAAATATTGAATTTATTTTCGTGTGTAAGTAAGGGCGTTATTCCAAAACGTTTTGAGCTAATTTATCATTGAATTTGCGACGAAAAGCGTAAGCTATCTGTTTTTCGCACGAACAAGAAAATTTCTGCGGGAGGAGGTCCCATTTAATCCAGCTAATCAGAGAACTTGAAGAACAATTTTAGGTGAAAATTAAACGTAAAATGTTTCATTAAATTCTGCAGAAAATGTAACAGCACTCAAATGTGTATTTTTCATAATTTTTTTAACTGTAAATCTCGGATCACGCTTTGTCAACTTTGCCGGTTGACCTTTTCTTACCTTGTTTTCGATCCAATTCTTCTGTTTAAAGCATTTTATCAAGCACTTCACTATAGAATGCTATAAATTAACTAATTTAGATACATTTCAAACCAATTTACCGCTACCTGGGGAAAAAATCGAATTTCGAATGGTGTTTGTGGTTTTTTACGAATACCAGCCACTTTAAAGTAATAAGCACAATACTAAGGAATAAATAAACAAAAAATTAAAGGCAAATGACTTTACAGTGTCAACACAATGCAAAAATAATAAAAAACCGACATGTGATAGTTTTAACTATGAATTAATACAAAAGTATTTCAGTGTACGACGATTTTTGTGACGTATTTTTTCTCTGTCTCTTCGTTTTTTGACAAATTTCAAAAATAAAGTCAGGCAATGTTTTAAAAACAAACTACTGAGTTTTATTTAGAATGGCATAGGATTGATAAAAAATTTAGACTTCATATTCCAATTCAGTTTCGCGTTATTTTGGTTTTACTACAGTACAAAGTTTTAAGGTGTACGAACACTTTTGGGAGCCACTACGTGAATTTAAGCTCATTTTGAAGCAAGCTCTAATATACAACTATGAATAGAAATTTTAAAACATATCTTTAAGAATTTCACGTTATTTAATTTTAATTAAATGAGATTTTCCGTCGTCAACAGCTACTTTTTTTTATATTATGATCTTGTGAATATAGCATTATTTTACAGAAAATTCACATTCGGAGCTTTTATGCAAGCAGAAGCAGTTTGTGGCAACAATTTTATTCAATACTGTCTTTGATTGAATCTATTGTCTTATGAAAACTTTCGCTTTTCCTCTTTGTTCTCTCCATGAATTTATACTCAGAATAACAAAGGTTTTAGATTTTCAATAAGTTAAGATTAAATAAATAAATAACATGAATTTGGCAGGACTAATTGACATATTGAGTATTGTTCACGATTCATGTGAAGAGCTATCGATATTAATTCATCAAATAAACTTACTTTGTACGGAGAAGCTGCTAGAGGAGAAAAAATGATGGGAGTCAATATGCAAACAATTAGTTTTAATTTTGTAGACCACAGTTTCATTTTCTTTCGAACGGGATTCTTTCGGAACATGTGCCATGTAACGTATCCGCTTGACGTCAAAATAAGGAAATTATAAATATTGCCATTTGATAAAATGATAAAAGTAAGACGACTGAAGTCCTGTATCGAAGGATGGGACCTTTCGACCTCTGCTTTTAGTTTCTTTTTTCAGTCAAGTTTTTTACGCGAACAAATGAGATAACTATATTCAAAGTTTTTTTTTTTTTTTTTTTCCGAATTCATTGATGTTCTTATCGATCGAACGTTTTTAGATCCCTGTCGGGAAACACGGATAAACCAATCCCCTGTTCTTTAAGGTACGTCACTTCTTTCTTAAATACACTTCAGAGTGCTGAAAAAGAATATATTTTTGAAAATGTACTATCCACCTCCAACTTTAAGGAATTTTGTTAATAAGTATTTTGTTAATAATTACGTAGGCATTGGAATTGCTATAATAGATCATTTTTCTTTTGCAAACACTCGATCTTCAGTGTCACATTAAAATTTTTTAAATGATTATAGATGACATCATATATATATATATATATATATATATATATATATATAAAGAAATGCTTCCGTAAATTTTATCTCATCAAAAACAACCCTGTTGTAAAAAATTCCCCGCCAAGAAAACCTTTAACTTTTCCGCACAAAAAAGAAAACCTGCATCCTAAACCCAAAAACCCTCAGCCATAAAAAGTTATGATATCTAGTTTGCCCGCCAAGTATCTGCCAAACTATCATCCTCCCTCTTTTCCTTTTTCATCACAGCTACTTCCATTAGAACCTCCTCTCACCTTCAACTCCTCAGAAATATGGATAGATCTTTTAAAATGTTTATCTTGTTTGGCGGGAAGCTTTTTGTTCACGAAGCAACCACTTCACTTTGAAAAGCTTCCTGCCAAACAAGATAAACAATTTAAAAGATCTATCCATATTTCTGAGGAGTTGAAGGTGGGAGGAGGTTCTAATGGAAGTAGCTGTGATGAAAAAGGAGAAGAGGGAGGATGATAGTTTGGCAGATATAATAAGCCTATGGAACAACAGAAGGCTGTTTTTTTTTAAACCAAAAACGTTGAAATCAATTGCGTGAAATGTACTAAGAAATCACCACCCAAAGCCGTCAGCATTTTTTGAAGGGTCTCCATTTGGCTGTCGCCCAATTACTGATCAAATTCGATGCAGTAGCACTGCTTCAATCATTGCGTCAGTTTTCTTGAAATTAAAAAAAATCTGATGAGAGTTACCAGCTACACACTAACTGAGTCAAACTCTGTTTGCCAGCAACTGACGCTACCGACAGACAGGGGAAAAAATTACGCATGCGTATATAGGTTCAAGATCAGCTCATGAAAGAAATTCAGTCAATTGTTTCTGACCTAAAATAAATTCTATCCTAAAATGAAATAAAATAAAGGATTTACTGCTTGGACAATTTTGTCGTTTCCTGCGCGAATGGAACAACAATGGCAAGAAGAATGAAAAAAAAAAAGAGTTCAAATTACTCCACCGGTAGTTCATATTAAGTTAGGTCTCTTCAAAAACTTAATGAATACTTTTGATAACACTGGTGCTGTATTTCAATATTCACCAGAATTTTCACGTAGGAGTGATGTACAGCTTAAAGATGGCTGATGATCTTTGCTTTGCCTTCCCTAGTCCAAAGGAACAAATGCTTGCCAATTCTGGACATTTAGGAGGGGTGTTCCTGATACCAAATAGAGAAAGAAGTGTAGAATCGCTCTGCTTTTGAGACTTTCTTTAGTGTTACGCATTTCTTTCAAACTTCAACTCTACGTCACAATAAACTGCGGGAAAGAAGAATGTTTTACACAAAATAAGTTATTACCTTTTTTCATATATTTTATACATATTTGAATTCCTCGCGTCATTTTACACAAAGACAAGATTTTTTTCACCATCTGCCCCTCCCCCCTTTTTTCCCCAGAAATATGTAATCAACAATAGTCATATTTTTTTCTGATAACAATCAGAATGCTACCAATTTATTTCTCTCCATGTTTCGTAAATATTCTCCATTTATGACCTAATTTTAATGGTACATTGTTATGAAAAGTTGTCTTCACATCATGCAGGGTTATTTAATGCAATTAACTCGGATAGTAGCGTTTTTATCTGAAGTCATAAAACGAGGTTTTATTTTATTACATTCTCAGTACTGTATTGTGTCTAAAAATTTATATTCACGAGTATTGTTGCACATTTCATAAATTTCATTTTGACATTCTTCGCATTTTCAATGTTCCTCTTTTATTTCACGAACCAAACGAATGGAAAAGAGGAAAGATGAGTTATTGTTGTCACAGACGACACGAGCAATCATCATCGCTTCCACTGTAATCGATTATTGTCGGTTATAATTTTGAGTAATCAGTGGTCGTTATTGTCCTTTCTTTTTTATTTTCACTAAATCATAACCTTAATCCCAAAATACACTTCAGATCCTTGAGGGATTGTTATCATAGTATATATTTCAGATTATGGCGTAATCATGTTCTTAATCAATGTCTTGATTTCTTTTGTTGCTGTTGTAAGCATAATAAATACTACTTGGATCACATTAAAATTTCGATTAAGTTAGAAAATGTATTTAAAATGTGTACTAGCAAGAACAAAAGCACATTAGTAAACATACGTGAAACTTTTTTTTATTCAATGGTACCGTATTTAACTCGTTTTAACGCTTGTGCTTAGTTGAGCGGCAAAGGGAAAATCGCGAAAACAGTGTTTGCGTCTTGCTTCAAATATGTCGACTACTCATTTCTGCAGATACTGCCCACTCCAGCATTTTTTAGACTATGGCTTTGGCAGGGTTCATCGATATATATCATGATATATATCACGATATGTATCCGATATTTATTTTGAAAATATCACGATATTTTCGATATTTATTTTTTCAACTACGGTATTTTGAATCTAAAAATTATGTTAATCATAGTAATATTGTTCCTTTATTGTTAAAAATAAGTAAAAAGTGATGCACTATATTTTATGATTTATTAGTACATCATTAATGGAGCAAAATTACTTTTTTATTTTACATTCATTTTCATTATTAGTAATGTAACAATTTTAAGTCATATTAAAAAAGGCCAAGTTATATATTAAACGTTGCTCAGAAAAATAGATAATGTCTTATGACTGCACACCGACTAATGCATACTTTTTATTTCTGAATCATATGACTGTGTAAAAGTAGCTAACAGAAGAAAAATGAGTAAAACAGCTCATTAAAATTGACAAAAATGTAAAATGAAATATTAGATATAAATAATGAGAAAAACTCTAGTTTCAAGTAAACATATTATAATCGTAAGAAAATAAAGAGTGATTTGAGGATGCATTTACCATTTTGAAGACATTAGTTTGTGCTGATTGAAAATATCAGATACATATCAAAATATCCGATATATATCAAAATATCGGATAATTTTTGAACCCTAGGTATTGGATAGGTAAAGAGCAGTCAGCACATACTGCCGATTGCCTGCACAATGTAGCGATAAAAGCAGTTACTGCCAATTACCACTGATAAGAAAAAAATGCATTTTTTTAGCTGCAGCCTAAACATGTTTGTAGAATAGAGTTCAGAAATGCAAGAAAATGAAAACTGAAAGATTTGAAATTACTGCCGTTTACTTGCCCACGGCAGGATAGTACTACTTATTTTATTTATTTATTTTTCTTTGTTATTGTTGTTCACACGAACCTTGCAAAAGCGATTTGTCAGTTACCCATTTTTAATTTTGATGTTGCTCAATTGCTGAGTCAAAATACTTAAGTTTGATTATATTCTAAAAGAAACACGTGTTGTAGTTCTATTGAATATATATATATATATATATATATATATATATATATATATATATATATATATATATATATATATATATATATATATATCATAGTGGAAAATTAATGAAAATTTCACAGCAACAAAAGTGCTATATCTTTAGTTTTTTCCATGACTTAGAACTGAAACATCTCAATTCAACAACATTCCAAATGAAAAAAAAAAAAACCTTAACCATGCCCATAAGTAGTAATTTACCCTAAAATCCAGATTATGCTCAATTTTTTTCTTAAACTGTAAATCTAGAAAGGTCATTTTCTTTTTAAAACTTAGAGAATTTCTACATTAATTCATAGGATGATATCATTTTGACCCTTTTGTCAGTTCAATCTATGTTCGATTTCTGAGAAGCAATTAAAAAATGAAGAAAAAATATTTCTTATTTTAATTTTTGTTTGGTTCTAGTTTTTGGTCATTTATAGCTTTAGTGTAAGATAGCCTAGTATGCATCTTTTGTGTTATTTTTGACTTTATAATGATCATAAATCAATGCTATATTTTAGGAAGAGGATTGCAATTGGGTAAGAGATTGAGTTCATAATTACAATAGAATTTGCATATACACTACTTAGTAATAAACTTTATAAATAAGCAAATTTATTAAATATGACTCAAAAGTAAAAATATAAATGTAACGTCAAAAAAAAAAAAAAAAAAAAAAAAAAAAAACAGGTTTGTTAGACAATAGCAAACGATGCAGGTGAAATATGCATAATGATTATATCAGAGTGATTACACGTCAACTGACATGATTTTTCACACTGTCACCGCTCGATCATCTTTGAATGGGATGAAATTTTATAGACGCGTAGAGACGTCTTTGAAACTAACCTGATGCTAATTTTCAGCTTCCGAGAGCCGAATCCTGAGTATCTAGGATCTCGAAAATATAGTGCTCCAAAATGGCGGATCAGCTTTGTGAGAAGAATTGCCATGTTGTGGTCAAGATTACAGAAAATTTTATTACACTGGAAGCATGAAATTTTGGGAGCTTAAATTACATTTGGCTGTTGATTTGTTCTAGTATTTAGGTGAGTTTGAGCTCATAAGATTTTGACTAGCACGCATATAAACTCATGAAAATGCGCTCTTTTATATTGAAATCATCATTTTTGAGACCATTTAATTAAGTAATATGATTAGGTCTCATGGTTTTCTGAAATAAGTCTAAAACTACACGACGTAGAGCATAATTACAGCTCTTGCTCAAAGTTATTGACTCAGGCGTTTTAGAGTAATTGACCTAAAACTGATTATTTTGTTTCAAATTATCAACTTTGAGAACGTTTAATTAAAAAAGTTGATCAGTTGCTATTGGTTTCTAACCTGGAACTTAAACTACACCACTCGGACCATAACTACAGCTGAGTCCCAAAGTTGTTGACCCGTCGCGATTAAAGTTATTGACCTCTAAACTTGGGCATTTTTAAAAAATCATCGACTTTGAGACTGTTTAACTACTAAAGGGTCATTCCATAGAAATGTCAACCTCAACCTCAAAAATTTTTTTACAACAAAGCCCTAATTGTGACTTATCATTTTATTCAGCATACTTTCTAGCACATTAATCCAGTAACAGTTTGCAAAAATTTCATTCGGTATTTTTCTTCTTGCTCTAAACGTGCGAGGTTGTAGAAAAGGCTTAAAATACGCTAAAAACATGCATCTAAGTTTTCTTGTGTAACGTAAAAGTTTTTGCAATTTTTTAAAAGAACTATTTTTATTCTAAAAGATTAGACGTTGGCCGAATAAAATTGACTGTTCTTTTTGCATACATTATAAGATAAGTATTTTAATTAGTTTGGTTATTTCACTGAAAACATTTACGTTACGTTACGTTAGTCACGAAAATGAACTATTTTCTGCGTAAAAACTAAACCAGATGATTGAACCAAACATCACTTTTTATTTCCTTACATCTATGTCATATCTACTTAAAAAGTGCAAAATATTTATTTTTGTATCAGTAGATATAAAATAATTAGTGTGACTAACGTAACATTTGAGATGTGACTAACGTAACAGTTTGCATGTGACTAACGTAACATTTTAAAAATGACTGCTAATATTTAAAACTTATTTAATTTAATGTTCATTTTCATGAACAATTTTGAATAAATAGGCATTCTATATTGATAAAAAATATAAAGGGTGAAAAATACCAGTAATATTACATTGTAGACCTTCTGTCTATTTAGAAAAATACTTTTTTAAAGGTCTTTAAAAATATACTTTCAATTTAAAGAATTATTTTTTTTAAAAAAAGGGTGAGTAAAGTAAAATGAGTACTCTGCTGAATGTGCGTGCATTCAACGCAAGAATCCAAGCTAAATAATTAAGAAAATAGAAAGACCATACATCTCCACCTATTATTAAAATGAAGTAATGGCAGCTCGTTGGAAAACATTTGAAGATGCTACATGATACAGCAAGAATAAGCACTGCTGCCATATATTTCAGAAAATGCAAGAATGATCATTTAGAAATTCAAACATTTGCGGTGATATCCGGAATTAAAATTCATTCTGTGAAAATGTTTGAATTTTATTTTTTTTTTCAATGTTACATTTTGATTCAGGATGCACAACACTATTCATTCGATGAATCAGTAAACCTTAAAAAATAATATGCCATTGAAAAGTACTAGGAGTTTCTTATGACGATAACTAGTATATCTGCAGAATACTAGAATTCGGCGAAACTATCAACTTGAATAAAGTTAATTTTTTAAAAGAGAGATATATATAAGATTTAATTAGCCCAAAATAATGTTATTCAATTTGTAAAAGCAGTTTTTATTTATTTATTTTTTTTTTCGCACATTCAAATTGAGTTAATTGAACTGAATCCTTTCATTCAATTTTTTACACTAATGTAAAAAAAAGTAAAGAAAGAACCATAATGCAACGCAAAGGAGGTTCCTAAAAAGTGTAAAAGTAATATAAGAGCAAAAGATTAATTACAAAAAAGTTTTTTATATGCATTCATTGCTTGTTATCCGATGGTTACGTTAGTCACGTTACGTTAGTCACACACAGTTTTTCGTAAACGCACCATTAAGGGCCAAAAAAGATTTATGTGTAATAAATCTGTAGTATATTTTTAAAAATAAACTGTTTACCTCTTACAAATATATCGGCCAATGTTAAATGCCTGCGTAACTTTCAGAAAAATTTGCCTCGTAACATAAGCATTGTTTCTCAGGGTTGCAAAAATGTTACGTTAGTCACGATGCCTTTTTGGGCAAAAAAATAATTGCCAGCGCTTATTTTGCTTCAAATTCTTGGTAGAAATGAATAATAGTCACTTTGTACATTTTAAATCTTTATATTAAATCAAAAAACATTTATTTTTACTCCCGGTGTAAGTAAAAAGAGTAAGAAAATCAGCTGCGAATGTTACGTTAGTCACTATGGAATGACCCTAAAGTCAAGAGAAACGAAAGCTATTTTATATTTTTCTTACTTCTATACTGTGGAGAGTAGTTAATTATATACTTATTTCCAAGGGTTACTCACGGCTTTAGCAGATATCCTTTCCTAAACAAGGCAAAAATAAAATAAAATAAAATAAAAAAGTAGCAGTTGCAATTGTACTTTGCCCTCAAAGTCATGAGTGAGCCACCAAAATATTTATGCTAGCATGTACCTAGTATCAAGTAGTATCCTTATTTAAAAGAATTGGCTTGGTTCAGTCATTGCTTTTAAGCAAAGCAATCATATATTTAGCTCTTTTTTTCTCAGGACCCTAAACTTTGACCTCCACTCGAGGACCAACAAGTCAAATAAGAGAGGAAAGAAGCTTCACTTTTTCTTATCACCATAGTAGTAAAATACATCGAAAGTTTCAGGAAAATTGAAGGCATCAACTATCAGGCCCCCATTTACTTTGTCCATTAAAAAAAAAGACTCTCAAGCAAAAATCCTATTTCTAAACAAGAAATATTTCCTGAAGGAAATAGTTTTGCAGTTTTCAAGTTTCTTCTGAGGTCAACACAGTTTTTTTTCTTTCAGGTTCCAAAAGGGAACTGAAGTGCATTTTCTAAATATAGATGGGTATAATTACAATGTTTTTAAAACACGCGACTATGCATAAACGTTAGAAATGGGTATAATTACAATGTTTTCAAAATACGCGACTATGCATAAACGTTTAAAAGCATTTATCCTAATAGGTATAATTTACTTTGATGATATAATGTATAATTTATTTTAAAAATAGATTTAAGAAAACATAATAGCCACATTTTTGTTTCGATTCGGTAAATATCATAAAAATGATTCATGATTTTATTTAAAAAAGAGAAAATTCTGACTTCTCACATAGATTATTGTGGTGTAAAATCAGTTCTTAAGCATTCTTAAGTTTTATATTCATCTGCCACCCCCCCCCCCCTTCTGTGTATTTCATTTGCTTACTTGCTGCGTCTACCGGCTTAATATGGTCTACCTCGAAAATAAAAGTTGTGTCAAGTTAGTCGCGTTCAATTTGATTCAAATGAGTAGGAGGAAAAAATAAAGCAAAATTTAAAAGTCAGAATAATGACGACAGTCCCAAAAAGTGGCTTTTTAAATTTGGACATTAGTCACTAAAAAATCTCATTCAAATAAAGAAAATTCGTAAATATTGCCTAAAATTCCCTATTTCGGTCAGATTGCATCAGGCGCTGCTTTGAGTTACCGCGATTGTTACATCGATCTTTGTTGCTGAGAAAAAGAACTAAGAGTACGTGAGCTATCAAGCATGCCTTTTTCTCCTAAATAAATAAGAATAAGGCTAAAAGGGTCGTTGTAATAAAAGAAACAGTCCCAGAGTAGCGTCAAAAACCTCATAAATAACCATTAGAGTTTGAACAACAGTACCCAAAAATCCTCTGTACAACCACGACGTTACTTCCGAAAAAAATCCTTACTTTAGTGAGAACCACGGTTTAAAAAAAAAAAAAAACATTAGACAACAGTCCGTAACAAATCCCATTAGGATGAGGAAGCATTCTTAAAAAAGTCCGCAATCTATGAAAGTCTCCCTAAGTAAAAAAACATTCTCTAGAATTCCCCATTTGGGTACGAACATCAATTTCTAAAAATCCCTGTTATAGTAAGGCTCAGAATTTTTAAAATAAGTCAGAAGTTCCTCTGAAAATATTTACCTAAATAAGGAAAATAATTCAAAAGAAAAAACTTTTAGTATAAGAAAATATTTTAAAATAACATCAACATTCTTTCGTTTAATTCACATCAGAATGCAAACAATAGCTTCAAAAAATTCCCTTTTTAATTAGTTCAATGTTCTCTAAGCGGATCCATTGGAATAACAACGCCAGTCCATCAAGATCAACCATTCTTAAATAACGTTAACGGCATACTTAAAAGTCAGAATTAGATTAAAATCAATAATATAAGTATCCACCATTATCACTAAAATCCATGGTTATTTAGCATAAGAATGAAATAAAATATAGCAGCGTAAAAATGACTGAAAACAAATAATGTGAGAATTCCATGACATACACCGCCAGCTCAGTCATTTCCAGCCGAGGACTGCAGTTTCGTGCTTATTAGCCCTCAGTTTATTTGGCCCTCTTGGCTTCCTTAAGAGGTTTTCCATCTCCAGCTCAGTCACTTTCCTATGCCGGGCTGATGAGTGCTAATGAGCACGAAACTGCAGTCCTCGGCTGAAAATGACTGAGCTGGTGGTGTATGTCATGTATTTCTGCTTTAGCCCTTGCTAATGGGCGGTAATTTACTGAATATACCATGTCTTGCCATCAATTTTCGAGTTGAACCGAACCATTGCTTCGGTCACTCGTCTGGTCTGTGCTAATTCTACATTAGCTACCAGTTTGTTTGGCTCTCTTGACTTCCTTAAGAGGTTTTCCATCTCCAGCTCAGTCACTTTCCTATGCTGGGCTGATGAGTGCTAATAAGCACGAAACTGCAGTCCTCGACTGGAAATGACTGAGCTCGCGGTGTATGTCATGTATTTCTGCTTTAGCCCTGGCTAATGGGCGGTAATTTACTGAATATACCATGCTTTGCCATCAATTTTCGAGTTGAACCGAACCATTGCTTCGGTCACTCGTCTGGTCTGTGCTAATTCTACATTAGCTACCAGTTTGTTTGGCCCTCTTGGCTTCCTTAAGAGGTTTTCCATCTCCAGCTCAGTCACTTTCCTATGCTGGGCTGATGAGTGCTAATAAGCACGAAACTGCAGTCCTCGACTGGAAATGACTGAGCTCGCGGTGTATGTCATGTATTTCTGCTTTAGCCCTGGCTAATGGGCGGTAATTTACTGAATATGAGAATTGCTTTTCGAATACTCCTTGACGCTTTTTCAGAGGAACAATAAAGTCAACTTCAAAAAAAAAAAAAAAACTTTTCTCCTAAAGATGAGTTGAAGATGGCAGGGAAAGAAGATATGGGTAATATTTTAATTTCTAACATTAAAGAATGAAGGAATGTTTCACATCATGTATTTAAAAAAAGTAACAAAGCATTTAAATTTAATCTTGAAAAAAATAATTTTCCCCCATTTTGCAGGGTGCTAAATTTTTATTTAAAAAGCTAAGTATGCAATTTTGCTTCACTATTTCATTTTTGAGAGGTATTTGCGATTTTTAATGCGTGAAATGCAATTGAAGAGGCGTAATATCTCTACACAAAAATAAGTTTTGCATCAAATTTTATTATAGATCACGGTCTGTCGTTTTTTCGACTTCATTAACTGGTAAACTTATTGAAGCTTCACAGATCGCTGGTTGAACATTGTTGCATAAAATTGTTCCCTTTGAACATTCAAGTAGAAACTATGAAAAAACATTTATGTAATTAAGTAAAGAACCGTGACGCAGGAAAGGGGTCTGCAAGAGCAGAAAACTCTCATAGTTATCAAATATAAAGTATTTTAAAAATGAGTTGTTTTCTTTGTTTTAAGTGTAAATCATATCAATGCAATTTCACGTGTGCTTAAAACTAACGTTAGATTCAAATCCCGATAACTCTTTTTTGTTTTGTCAATCGTTAGTACCCCCCGCCCTGGGTTTTTTCCTCTGGGTTTTCCTATTAAGCAATGTCTTTCTTCATGTCTGATGATGATAATGATTGCTGAAATGGGGTTTGTTTTAAAAATTCTAAACAAATTAGAAACCAAGCATTATATTTCAACCTTGAAAATGTGAAATAATATTTCTAATTAAAGAAGCGCAATTGTTTGCAAATATCACGATACAATTGAATAAAAGACAATTTTGTCAAAACTGTGAATTCGTGAGAATACTAAGTCACAGTTCGTGTTAAAAAGAACAAATAGCCAAAAGTGCAAAACACAATTTTTTGATCAAGATATTCTATGAACAATTTGTCCTTGCATTTGTCCCTTCTGGAATTTTAGTCAACGACTTTATTAGAAAACGTTTCATAACAATAGTTATTAACAACAAAAATTGAATTATGCGAAAGAAAAAAATTGCTAATGATTATACGTAGTGAGGGGAAAAGGGGGGTTTGAGTGGGATAAAAAGATAGAAAACTTCAGTTAAACATGTGACTGTAGAATGCATTCAAAGGAAAAAGAAGGAAAATGTGTAGGTGAGGAAATAAATTTTATATTTCATCATCTCTTAAAATATGAAGGAAAGTACCAGCACGAAGATCCTTATATCACACGCAAAATGATTAAAAGAGGAAGAAACTGACGCAAACTTGTGGAATTCTGATCGTTATATCTTCGTCAAGGCCCGTTTCTGTCATGATGTGGCAGATACAGAAATGCTGTCCACTCTCTGTTAAAATTAATGTAAGGTAGATTTATATCTTTACATAAATATATAATTCAATCTCCAACTGCGTGCGTTCGGAACGAACTGGAAATTAAGCCAGCAGATATCAATGAAGTTTTCAGTTTGTTTCCATTAGTATACCGGAAAGGTTTAGAGACCGATTCGAAAAAAGTTCAGTGGATTCAACATTCTACCGAAAAAACCAAATCTTTTTTTTTTTTAAATTGCAATGCAATTTTTGTTTCTCACCTTTGATCTAGCTTCTTAACTTGGGCCTAGCTCCACATATCTGAGTGAATCTGTATTTGCTGCATTAGCAAGCAACAAGTCAAAATATCGAGCATGGATTGACATTAAAAGTAACCGGGGATTGTGCTTTTTCATAAGTTAAAATCTATTGTTCAAAGCTTGTCAAGAGCAAGCAGGGGTAAACCTCCTATTGATGAAAGTCACTGGAAAAACGTATCAATCTAATTCTAGATTACTTAAAATTTTTTTGTATTTAGTTCTTTGATTTCATGTGTTCTGATATGAATATGCTCGAAATAAAGTTATGAGTAGGGCGTAATATTAAATGTTTATGAAATCATATATTTTTTAAAATTTAGCTTTAGCCAGCTTTAGCTATCCCAAATATCTTCAGTTTGAAATTTTATTTGTTATCTAGAATTGAACACACATGGTGGATTGATGGGAGGGGGTGGGGTGAACTTACATCAGTGTTCAAAGGGGGGCGGAGAGCCAGAAAGTTTGAGAACCCCTGTGCATACATGCCATCTCTACTGGTTTTCCCGGGCGGTCCCTGGATTTGGATAATTTCTCTTGATTGTGTAAATGATGTAAGGAACATTTGGTTTTACTAAGAAGGATAATGAGAAATCCCTATTCTTCCCTAAAAAACAATGAAAAATCCGTCGTAAACATTTACTGGATTTTTTATCAGTAAATGTTTGCAGTGTGTCTGTGCTATAGTGTATTTTAAGCAAAAAGATTCAAAAAACAGATATTTTCCTGATTTTCTGCCAAAAACGAATTGCATCTAGTCCCTTTAATGTTACCAACAGTACATTTAGTTCTATTCACTTTACTGTCATATTATTCGACTCTTCTTGGATTTCATATGTTGCATTTAAGACCTGCTTTAAGTCGGATACATCAACTAGTAATTGACCATTCAGCATTACAAATTGTGAAACACGTTTTCAAATAACTGTGTCTTAGATTTTTCAATTCCAACGATTCAGCAGTGTAATTCGTGTCGCTCATTTTATGAAGCAGCTTTTAAGTTAAATTACTAGGAGGCTCCACCCCCCGTTCGTCACCTGCGGGGGAATTACTGAATGGGTTTTATCAATTCATTTCTCCGCCCCCTTAAGGCTTAGAGAGGATAGACAGGGCGGAATGGCTTTCCTTGGATGTCCTGGGTTCAATGGGGCCCAGTACTGACCTGGTAGACATTGTCAGTCCGGAAGAGAAAGGGTTACAGACACTCAGCTATACATCACACAGACAGACATGTACAGAGTTTTTAGTAGAACAGATAAAATAAATTTTTAGCATTAGTTGTGAAATAAGTTCGCGCAAACAAGAGCTTCTGTTGCAATTCTAACGATTCAGCGGTATGATTTTTGCTACTCATTTTATGACTCAGTTTTTATGCAATTATAATCAAAAATTTGCATTAATTATGTAATAAGTTTTCAAACAATTGTTCCTTACAGCAATTGTTTCTATTCGGCAGATTAGATTGGTTTGCAATTCTTACAATTCAGCAGTGCAATCTATTTCTCATATTACGACACACCACTTTATTAAATTTTAAAGTAATATCTGGTATTAGTTGTGAAACAAGTTTTCAATCAACATTATGTGTATTGAGAAACATAGCTAGAAATTATTTTTGTTTGATGTTGCTTACGGAACTTTTCTCATTTCTAACATAGTTTTTATCAGTAATTTAAATAGTAATAAAAAATGTTATGTTAGTGGTCTACTACAAACTTATATACCAAGACGGCCAGCCAGAAGAGTTGGTTAGGAGCCTCCTTCAATTTACATAATCACGCAATGAATGCGAAAAACAAGGATATGTGTTGTGGGAAAAAGCCATACGCGCATAGATCCTTTTAAAAATGCATTCTCCTTGTTTGATAATTTAGTTTATGTTAATTTTGATTCAATATTATCTAATCCTACATTAGATGATAAAGTGATTTTTTTTAAACTGCTTTTGAATTTTCATTTCTTGTTAGCGAAGAAACTTAGATCGAATTTGAAAATCTTCTAAAATGAAATTCCGGTGTAACGTATCAAATTACTTACGCATTTATCAAGTTTGCGAAGCGAATTACATGAACATATTAATGCTGAGCAACTTGAATCCCTTATTTTGTGAAATCAATAGAGTATCGTTTTAATAGTAGTAGTGTTTGTCACTACTATAAATAAAGTAAAAGAACATTTTCATTGTTCACCGGATTTTTTTTTCTTTCTCCTACACTGTTAAAAATTCAGGAAACTCTTATGGTAAATATTACTGCAAAAGTGTTTACAGTACAGAAAATTTTTACAGTGAACTGTACTGAAAAAATAAACTATTGCAGAGCCAATTGATACACCACGTGACTTACAGGGCGAAGCAAATAACACCATATTTCCCCTTCTTTGATGTTTTTCAACTGGTATGGTGGTCAGCAATGTCGCCCGCCAAGGCGAAGGTCCCGAGATCGAACCTGCTGCTCGGATTTTGCGTTTTTTAACTCTCGTTTATTCTACTGTAAAATTTAACAGTAAAATAGGATTTTACTATAAAATCTACTGGCAGTTAATGCCAGTAACTTTTACCGTAAAATTTCAAGATTTCTTTTAAAGTGCAAGCAAAATTTTATGAAGGAAATTCATGATAAAAATAAACAGTCAGAAATTATAGTGTAACGGAAATTTATAAAAATTCTATCTTGTTTTAGTGAAATTTATTGCTAACATTATAGTGAAATGTGTGACATAAAAATTCCAGAAAGAAGTTTTATGCACTACTTCTGCAAATTGATTGGGGGAAAGCAACATTTTACCGTACAAACTTGCAAATTAAATTCCACAAGCGTGTCTCGAGGTTAAGAGGAACTCTTTTATCAATCTATAGTTGCGTTATCTACTGAATGAATATCCTGCTTGTAAAGCCAAATCGAAAACTTGTATGGAATGAAATTCGATGTTACGTAGCGAGTTAAATGTATATTAATGATACAGTAGACCCTCAATTTACGCAGGTTTATTTTGCGCGGTTTCGATTATACGCGGTTTAAGATTTGACACCTTTATTTTATTTTATGCGGATGAGTTTCGGTTTTACGCGGATGCGGCAATGCAAACAGATAAAATCGTCCCCTCTTTCAAAATACAAACTCCTAAAGATTGCTGATTACACGTAATAAACTGCATTTTGGCGTGTTAATAATCGAGCTTTGGCTACCGGAGACATTTTATGCAATTGGTTCTAGAACACTTTCCAGAAGTAAAGTTATTAAACTCACAATATTCAGAACTCACTGGAAGAAGAGCTTTTAGGTTTGACAAAGGCGGCCAAAACCAACGAGCATACCGACATCGGTGACACACAACCAAAAACATTCACATTGAAAATTTTGAGCCATTCCTAGACGATAGAAATGATTTTTCTGATTTGTTTGTGAAGGAAAATTCTATCATGGATATGACGCAAGTGGTCATGGATGCGTTAATGATCTGCAAAGAACTGCAGAGAAAAATCCTTAATGACTGCCAAAAGACTATCATTGCCAGCTCCTCTTTATAAACAGAATACGAAATTAATTCATGTTTATTATAACATGCATACATTTTATATGCATGTTGCACATAAAATGCGATAAAAGTACACATTAAACTTACTGTACAATTTATTCATCACTAGAATGAAGTAGTTTTTTTATTTACGGAACCTAACCCCTATTTAAACACTACTATTATGTCTCAATTTACGCGGTATTTCCGTTTAACAAACCCTCGCGTAAAACGAGGGTCTACTGTAATTACAAATCATTGTTGAATGTACTCCTTTTAGCTTCAAAACACTTGTATGCAATTTGGATTGTATACTTGTGCAGCAAAACGAGTTTTACTTGGAGCTTCGGAGTTGGAAAGTAAAATGACCGACTTCGGGAAATTTTCGAGTCTTTATTGTTTTTGTTCGTCTTTTGTACATTATCCCGGTTAAAGTTTCGTTATTACACATATAATGTTTCTGAAATTTGCATAATATTTCAAGTTTTTATAGAATATTAAAACCTTAAAATTTTTTTTTTTAATGCGTTTGCAGTGAGAGGAGGGTCACACCACAAATTACCGCCCCGGATGATACCCATTCTAGGTACGCCGCCGCTATACATACTTCGTCCTAAGAAATTATATTCTTTTTCAGTAGCTTTTTTCTTCAACTCCATAATTTTCTTAATTAAGACATGTCATTCAAATTCTATCATAATGAATGCATTCACATTTATTCGACTTGTAAAAATTATAATGATTTGTCTTAATAAACTCTGATTGGTTCTTTAACATCATACCTTACGAGAAACATTTCTCAATTATTCTTAATCGTCTTAGTTGTTTCGTGTACAACTTACAAAATACAAAATACTATACTCTAAGTAAAGAAATTTCAACTGATGATTTAGTTTAAGCTTTAGCTGAATGATTTTTTAGATTAATATTGACAACAGTCGCAGTTGTTTTCATAAATACAACCAAATTTGTGTAAAAAGTTACAAACATCATTATCTATGTTGATAAACTGAGTTTGGATATTGTTTTTCTCTGGTTTTAGCAAATAACGTCTTTTCCCTATTACTAGAGAAAGTTTAATTTCATTATTAGTTTATATTTTTTAAATTTTTTTACCTACCTATTTATTTCCGGGATAAACAAGAACCCATCACATTAACTAGCATGGGGGCCCCGTAATAAAAGTGGGGGCAATGTTTGATGCTGAAGATAACAGAAAGTTGTATACAAGAGGGAGTATTGCAAGAAAACATCGTATGGAACATTCTGTTGGGAAATACGGAAATCTATACCATCACCATCCATTCACGAACGTTCTAATGTAGCAATCTGTTTTATCGCTGTAATTTTATCACTGCTTTCAGCGCTTTGTTGATTGCTCCTGAATCTACAATGGGTACAAGCTTGCATCGATTTCACTTTTTTTTTACAGAACCTAGTTCATTTTTACTTCCTTTTGCTTAGTAAAGGAAGTATAATAATAGCGAAAATTTTGGCCTAAATTTTCATTTTTCTTGTCCTCTAATAAATGCTAAGTAGTTTAAATTATTCCCGTCCGCACGTGCATTTGCACCTAAGAATGATGGACAGACGAAATACCCCTTTTTCCATCGCCCAGTTAATTTTCAAAATTTCCTCCTGATGTCTGTATGTGCGTATGTATGTAAGTACGTATGCAATGGATCTTGCATAGCTCAAAAACGGTATAGCATAGAAGGTTGAAATTTAGTATGCAGACTCAAAATTGGGGTCTAGTTGTGCACATTTTGTTTTGGTTGCGTTCGAATATTATAAAGGTGTCTTTTAGTTTCTTGATGTTAATTTCAATGCAGGCTTAAGTGATCTTATAATTTAGCGACCACTTCGCGATGTGTCGCCAAATTTTTGAGTGCCACGTTTTTGACACCCACTTATTTATAAACAGTCAAGTAGACGACCACATTGGTTTTTCGAATCTGGTTTCAAATGATGATATTTAGTGAAATACCCAGCGAATCGTGTAAAAACTGTCAATGTTTGGAAAATAAATCTCTATATCAAATTTTTTTTTTTTTTTTTTGTATCGGTTCACGACAAACTAAGGGTGGATTTATCTAAAGTGATTTCTTGCTAACTCTAAGGAGCTATTGCATTGTATTTTGTTTTTATACACACGTAATATACAGTTTTCATGCAATTTTTGACCACTCACGCTCATAAAAACATCACCATTCTATAGATTTAAAAGTATAATTTACTACGATTACCATACATTTATATGCGCATAGGAAAATGCCCAAAAAAAGCTATTCATTAAATAAGCGTTGCTTCTAACGTGCATACACGAGTACTGTTCGTTTTTCTAAGTCGAGACTTAGCGCCAATTTGCGCATGCGTCAGGTCTGCTGTGATTTTATCAAAATAATGAGGGAAACCCGGAGGTAAAAGGTACAAAATAACGTGTTCAAAGACAGCAAGTGCGAGCGGCAAGTGCCCCTCCTCAACCTATCGCCCCTTTTTGAAATGGAATCTGTCCTGAGTGGTAGTCTTCGCTTTCGAGAACGGACAGTACACGCATCCATTGTTTTGAGTAATTAAAAAATATCGATGTTGAGTTGTTAAAAGTCTTTGATCAGTGCAACGTTATTAACGTTTTGAAACTGGGGAAGAGCGATTGCCCCCACTGACCCCTTAGATGACGTGCGTAATCCATGTATGTAATCAGAGGCAAAACTGATTAGAAATTTTCCTGTGGTTAATTGTGGTTTGTTAATTTTCATATTACAAATGAAAATTAAAATTGTAGCGAAAGCACTATGAGTGAAGCAAAAATTATCTAAGTATACAAGGAAAATATGAAAAATGTTTTGTAATTTATGAAATTCTGCTCCGGAATCGTAAGAACAGTGTAAGAAAGTACGAAAATGTGAATCAATTGGTTTATTTACTAAGCCATTTGCTTGTTGAATTTTAGATGACAAATTATATTATGATATTTTTTACCTGTAAAGGGAGTACAAAAGAACTGCTGAAAAATTAGTTTTAGGTACAGCTAAGAAAGTTTCAAGCAAAATTTTTTCAAATTGTGTCCAGGATTAAAAAAAAAAAAAAAAAAAACCTTACACAAATTGTTGTTGGTTTTTTTTTTAATTGTAAAAATGTGTTTATTGTTTTATGACTATTGTCAAAAACAAATAATATTACCAACGTTTTGCCAAACTTTTTTTCTTTCTTCTTTTTCTTGGGATCGAAATTATCTTCTCACAAAGACAATGTGGAAACCCACAATGACTTACAGTAATCAGCAATCTTTAACCAGGGGGTGGACTAGTCGACCGGTGCAGCGAGCCGTGGACTGGTGCGCCCTCGAACCTGTGCGCATCCTTTTTTTTTTTTTTTTTGCGCCCTCAAACCTACGTGACTTTGTTTTTTCTTTCTTTCTTTCTCTTTTTTTTTTTTTTTTTTTTTGTTGTGGCCTGCAACCTGTGTGCGGTCTTTTTCGCCTCGTCAGGTCGGTGCACCCACGTTTTTTTTTTTTTTTGAACCTGAACGCCTTCATTTCCGATTTTTTTTTGTTCCTATTACACCCTCAAACCTGTCGCCTTCGTTTTTTTTCCTCTACTGAACCTTTTTTTTTTTCATTTTATTTTGTTTGCTCCCTCTAACGTTTGCGCGTACGTTTTCTTTTGTTTTTTTAGTCCCTTAAACCTGTGCTTCTCCGTTTTCTTCTTCTTTTTTTGCGTATTCATGAAGTTTCCTTTTCTTTCTTTTTTGTGCTTTCAAACCTGCGCCCCTTCGAGTTTTTTTTTTTTTTTTTTTTTTTGACTTCGAATTTCTGCGCCCTTTAGAGTCAAGTTTAGCGCCTTCTCGGAGAAGCAGTTCACCCCTGTGCATAACAGACCACAATTTTTCTCACAATAATGTTAATCAAACATTTTCAATTACGCCAGTAAACGAGAAACGAAGAAAAACGCTATTTCTCAGACCAGCTCGAAACACGTGCTCAGATGACGTCACATTAACCTTCCAACCAATCCACCTCGTGTATCAGTCGGAGCGGAACGAGAGAAATAAATAAATGAAATAAGAGAAATCGGTTAAACACATGGCTTACCGACTTAGACTTATTCCGCTGGGCACCTCGTGTAACTGACACTGTTGTCACCGCGGGGAAAAAAACGTGGAAAGTGTGTTCTAGTCTGCAAAAAAACATGCGCGTTGGAAGTATTGTCAGCGGATATGATCGGACATTATAATTTATTTTGCAAAAGAATGAAGCATTAGTTTTTTTCTCATTTTATCTCCGACAAGTGATAATTTAAATATTTTGCACTGAAGTGTGTGATATCAATGTGTATACCATGTTCATCAAAGATCATTTTAATTTGCGTCATTTGCGAGTAAACTGGTGTACATTATAGCAAAATTTTATGCAATTATGAAAAACATATTTTAACGAAATGGCAAAAACTATTTTCTACGCGTGTACAGAAATGTGAAGAAGTTCAGTTGTATAAAACAACAAAAGGAATAGAACATTTGTGATCTTCAAACCCCTGGACTAAACTATGTCTCCTAAACTGAGTGGTCCTTGTACAGTGTTCAGAATATGGTGGAAAACTGTACTGGCAATTTCGATACCTCTGGCACTTTTACCGATACTAGTACTTTATGACTCTGAGGTAAGTGTTGCATTTAGCGTATTATTATTTCAAATTTATTTATTTATTCACATACTGAGGTTTGATTTTTATTATTATTATTTTTTTAGCTTCATAATAATTGACACCCTGTTAAGTAAATAAATCACAAAAAAAAAAAGTATCATTTAAGATAACTTTGATAGTAATATTAATATGCATTTTGTTTTTTGAAAATGAATACCATATTTTAAATTTCATTTATGATTTTTCTTCAACGTAATTGTTGTTATTTTAATCTTGAATTATCTGTTAACCAATTAGAAAGTATTCTATTTTAAATTGATTTATAAAATATTCTGTTGCTTTAAAGTTCCCGATGGCGCGCGGGACCACGAGATGCGCACTTCTTTACTAATAATAAAGCTGAAAGTCTCTCTGTCTGGATCTCTGTGTGGATATGTCAGGATCTCTGTGACGCGCATAGCGCCTAAACCGTTCGGCCGATTTTCATGAAATTTGCAAGAAAAATTTAGTTTCTAGCATGGGAGTGTGCAACACGAAGCGATTTTCCGAAAATTCGATTTTGTTCTTTTTCTATTCCAATTTTAAGAACATTTTCTCGAGCAAAATTATCATAAAATGGACGAGTAAATTACCAAGTTATCATAACGTGAAACCGTAACATGGGCAAGCCAATTGACGAGAAATTCAACATACATTATTTTTAAATATACAGACGAACCAAAAAACCTTTTAATTTTCTACTACGGGCAAAGCCGTGCGGGTACCACTGGTTTAAAATAAAACTCACTCGAAAAATACATCGACGCGGGACTTGCTCGCGATTTTGTCATATCAGCTAAATTGAATAAAAATATTTTTTAGAAAAAGCCCTCTGAATTTTTAAAAGTCGCACTCTAATTTAAATAGAGGGTGAGATTTTCTCACCCACATTTTCTCCTTTAATTGGAACCCTGTAGTTGCTTTATACTTAATGTAATGCCACACAGTTTGCTTTAATATTTTTGCTCGACATCCAAACTGCTGAAGAAACTGAAAATGTGCTAAATGTCTTCAAGAACACTTATTGGAGATGATGCATAGATATATGTTCAAGAATTTCAGTTTTAAAAAATTACGAAACATGACCAAAAGTCAAAATGTATTACGATGTAGAAAATTGTTTGAACATATCTTTTGTAATTAACCAACTTTTTTTTAACACAAAACACACGAACAAAAACAAATATTAAGTGATTTATTCGCTTAAAATTATTTTTTAATTACAGTTGTATCAGAACATTTGTAATATTTAAAGTTTTTATGCTTTGAAGTTTAATCTCTGAGCAAATTTTGTACTTGGGCATTTTTTTCCTCAATTATTTGAGCTTTTAGAGTTTAAGGTTAGTTTATCTGGTAAATGGAAAATGATTAAATAAGCTCCATGTTAAAATATGATTGAAGTGAAATGCCAACATGAATAAAGCACGTATTATAAAGAAATTCTTGACACTTTATGCTTTATTTGAGTGGATTTTTCCCTTTAATAATAGTTTCACTGAACTTAGCGAACACAACTTTACCGTAATTTTTCGGCAAAAAATACCGCCATAACACAAATAGACGTTCGATCTTGATATTTATATATATCAATTGAGAACTAGGTGCAGGAAGTTGACATCTCCACTTTTGGCCAATTTTACATTTAAATTTTACAAGAAAAATGAACGGGACAGCAGTTACACATAAAAATTAATAACACATAAGTAACATACTATCTTGATAACTGCTATTGAGATCAGATTCACTCTGAACTTAAGCTTTAGGGAGAGCGTAAATTCACAATTTGCCAAATGGAACTCCAAATTTAACCAAATGATGATAATTTGCCGAATAGAACTCCAAAATTTTAATGAATGAAGATAATTTTGCCGAATCGTCAGACAAAATGTGCCGAATAAGAACATTTTTGGAAGGTCGTAGTGACGTCCCGTGATCTCTCATCCTGATGCCTCTGATTGAGATTGACTTCATATATTGAAATTATGTCATTGTATTTTACATAAAAAGACACATTTTTTAAAAATGAATTTTTAAACCTGGTTTTGTGATTCCTAAGAGATTTTAAAATGTGAAGTTGTCCCTTTCTTGTGCCAAGGTCTTTGACTATAAAGAATTATATAACCAAGATAAAATCGTAAAATTCTCCTACTTTATCAAGTTTTATTCATTTTATTGTTGAGTTAAGTATCTCTGCATAGTATAAAATGAAGTCCCCAAAAAGCGTCTGTGTGTGTTTGAACTCGCAAAACCCGGGAACTACCCGGCCGATTGCGCTGAAATTTTCACAGTTTGTTCCTTTAAGTCCTGAAGAGGTTTGCAGACCAGTTCGAAAAAAGTTCAACGAATAGTTCTTTTTTTATTCCAATTTACGTCCAATTTTCACATAAATTTTCAAATATGGGGGTGAAAAATTACTTGCACATATTAATATTACATATCGTTAGAAAGGGTAGAATTTTCCGCGTTCTACGCAATTTGTTTCAATGCTCTAACTTTATTACGGCGGGAATTATTTGCGTTTTTAGCTCGAATTTTTTTAGTCTTAGCTGAAATTTAGTCACTAATTTCTTCATTAAATAAATCAGTAAAAAGTGAATGAATTGTCCCACAGCTTTCTTTTTGACGCCATTGGAAAAAGCGACCTTTTTTACTCCAGATCTAACTCGACCTATGGTCGAAAAAATAAGCTTTTATCTCGAAAGGAAAAAAAAAATACAAGCCTTTTTAAATCAAGTTTAAGAAATCTCGATTTCATTCAAATTGTGAACCATTTTCTTTCGCATTTTAATTCCTTAAACTTATTTTATTTTGTGTTTCCATGGTTACGTATTTTAAATCCATCTTTCTGGATTTTATTTCTTAAAAGTATTTTAATATCTGTCGTCATTGTTTGGAAGGGAAATCATGATGTTTTTTTTATTTATTTTTTTACGCCTGATTGTTGAATATACGTCACTTGACACAATTTTTATTTTCAAGGTAGACCGGGCAAAGCCGGGCTACGCAGCTAGTTCGTACTAAGCGAAATTTTTTCGAGGATAACCTCATTAGTGAAACAAGACAAATTTCAAAGTTATGTAAAAGCAAGGCTCTGAACTAAGAGTCCTGAATTATTATCTTTCAAAAAAATCGTTTAAATTCGGTCTTTATTGCTATTTTTTCATTATATATATTTTTTAATGTTTATTTTCAAATAAACTTGAATGAAAATTTTGAAATTTTCTAACTAATATTGCCTTCAAAATTGTTTCACATTTTTTTTTTTTAGTATAATTTTTGCTTCTGGTTAAACAAGTTCTGTGAGCAGTGTTATGTTACCAGAAATGTGACATTTTCAGTCAGTCTTTTGTATAATTTTGAAAATTAAGTGCTGCATCTTAATAATAATAATAATAATAATAATAATAATAATATTAATAATAATAATAATAATAATAATAAAGTATGAAACGAATAAATTTTTGCACATTTTTCTTCACTATACGGAAAGCATCATATGCAAAAAAAAAACATCAAACTTTTCAACAATTATCCAATTTTTCCAGCCAAGTAGTTGGACCTAATTGGTCGGAAAATTTTATATTATTGCGGTTGACTCTGCTATCGGCAAAGCTTCCTGGAGTGGAAAACAATTTGGCATTCACATGTTGTTTTTTTTACTTGCGTGATGAGGTTTGATAGTGGAGTAACAAGGAGATGCCCTTCTATAGGCACAGCACGGATTGTATTAAGGACCGAAATTTCTTAATCTTGACACCGTTGAGATTAATAATACAAATGGAGATGAACCTGAAAATTGGAATTTTCAGTTTGTCGCCAGTGGCCAGTAGCCACTTATAGTTTCGTGGTCGCTTTTTTTTGTCATTAGTAGTCACTTTATCTTGGGCTATTTTAACGAAAACAAAATGTTAGCTAAATGATGGTGTAAGAATAAATTTCAATTTTCTTTTGTTATAACTTTGTTACGTTGAAATCTCGTGTTGCACGTGCTGTTTAAAGTATTAAACAAATTACAGCCCACGAAATAAAGCATTTCACATGTTTTAGTGCAAGATCCTTATTATTCTGTCAAACTCGTTCAAATTTCATGAATTAGATGCAAAATTTTTATAGAAAGCTGGGTATATGTGCAGCATAACAACTACACATGATATTTTTTACTGTACATATTACTTTTATTATAAATGAATATTTTCAGTAAATGTCACGCAAGTCAGGAAATACAACGTAAATTTAATAAGATAATGTAGTAAACTTTAATGTCTGCTGTTTTTATTGTTTACGTGTCCAAAAAGAGAAGAAATAACCCACAGAGCGCTAACGGGAATCGAGCCCACGACCTTCGGAATATTGAGCGAAGCTTCAATCACCTATAGAGACGGATGCCCCCTATAATGTCTGCTGTGTTGTCTCCTTTACAAAAATTAAAGCTGAAAGTCTGTGCCTCTGGATGCTTGTTACGTGCACAGCGCCTACACCGTTCGGCCGATTTTCATGAAATTCGGCACAAAATTAGTTCGTAGCATAAAGGTGAGCACCTCGCAGCAATTTTTTCGAAAATTCGATTTTGTTCCTTTTCCATTTCAATTTTAAGCCACCATTAGTGGAATTAATTCCTCTGCAGCAATAACAAGCGAATTACCATAACATGGACGAGCAAATTAACATGGCATATTGGCGAGAAATGCAACATCAATTATTCGTAAATATGCAGGCGAACCAAATGACCTTTTAATTTTACACCGCGGGCAAAGCCGTGCGGATACCGCTAGTTAATAATTCAACCAACTACTTTTTTTGTTCGTTAGCTTTAAATATAATTCGTAGCTAAAAATAATTAATAAGTACTCAATCCCTTTGCAAATATGAGATATTTTTGCGCATATAGTTACAGCTTATTCATAAAATTATAAACTTGAAAATTTAATATCCATACATTCGATTATAACCGTTACGCATCATTATTTGAATTATCAGCTTTCAAAACAGCTTCCTCGTGCTTAAAAAATAACGATTTGTACGTGTTGCGGGCGTGTTTTACTATATCTCACTTTTCATTTTTTTCTTTCTTTTTTTTTGGCTAAGCCACTGATTTTATTAGATGTTAAATCGCGAATATCACAAATTCGCCACAGCAACTGCGCTTGCGCGCTCATTTCAAAAGTCTTGCTTAAATTAATTACAAGCATTTTATCTGTTAACAAACCGCTGCAAAACGCTGACATCCACGCACATATTTCATACATTTTAAAACATATATTATGTGACATTTGCGTTAAATGCATTAATTTAGAAAGAAAGAAAACTAATAAATACTGAAGTGCCATGTTTCACTTTCAATCATGAAGTATACGTTAAATGTATCATATTCATATGCGTATAGTTTCATATAATATGCTACGCAATCGCTGTGAAAATATTCTAATTGTTTAATCCCTGTTTCGCCATCACATTTAAAATCCCCCCCCCCCCACTAAAGATATCAAAAGGAAAACTGAAAGTGAAAATCAGGGGGAGGGGGAGGAGATTTCATGACAGCGAAACTGGGGTGGGGGGGGAGACACCATTTTAATTGCATTCATTAATTTGTGCTTTGCTTAAATTTTAAAAAACAACATGGAATCTTAAAACAGAAAGCTAATGGGCTAAGTCCGCGCGCAAGCGCAGTTGCTGTGGCAACTTAGTGACATCGCAATTTAACGTCTAGTCTGATTTTTAAAAACGTTAGCTTGCTCCAATAGGCATTTGAAATTTTGTAAGAATGCGGATATCAAATAATAATAATGCATAAATAACAGCAACAAGAACAACAATAACAATGGAATTGTTTATAACAAAAACAACAACAATAATAATAGAAATAGTTCTAACAACAACAATAACAATGGAAATATCAATACCAAAAACAACAACAATAACAATGGAAATAGCTATAGCAAAAACAACAACAATAGTAATAAGCTGTTTTAGAGCCATTACAAATGAAAAAAGAACCACTTTAACAGGAAGAAATGTATTTATTTGAAGTATTTGAATAAACTCACATTCCATTGTGAAACATAAAATTTTTCGTCCCCATCATGTAGAGTTTAATTCTTGACTCGTTTATGAAGCTATCAGTACTCAGCTGCCAATCTGAATCAACAATTTTTTCCTATTTATATTTAATCGATTTTTCCGGTGTTTAAGAGTAATAAAATCAAGGTGAAATATTTTCATCTCTTTCTCTCTGTTCACATATTGGATTTTGTTTGTATTTCTGCTACTCCTTCGAACGTCATCATAAAAATATATGCCAATGTTCATTCAAAAAACCACGTTTCTCGAGTTTTTTTACGCAATTTCTTTTTTTAAGAAAAACTGTTTAACAGTTGCTTCAATCTAATACAATGTCACTTATTTCAGGGGCATCAGCCCTTTTGCCTAAATACTACGTATGCGTCGATAAGTAAATTGGCCGGTTATCGATTAACCGACAGAACCGATTAATGATCATAATGATTAATTTTAACACTACCAATTTCTCCTTCATATTTTTTTATCTTATAGTTTTGTCAGTAGAAATAGGAAAAAGTTTATTTCTGAGAGATGATTTATTTTTCTTCTCTTTCCTAATTTTCCCGAAATATTTCAAAATCTCATTCAATTTCTTTGAGTCGATTTTCAAGTTATTGTGAATTAAATTACATTATGATAATTTGACATGAAAATTTTCAAGTATTAGGATAGCCTGTGGTTAGCTGGCTAATTTAAGAGTACTTATTACTTTAATTTATTTTTGAAATATTAGCGGCCATTAAATCCAAAACTTTTATTCTTTATAAAAATAATAAATTTATCTAGAAGTACTATGCTAAAGGAGAAAAGAATCGACCCATAAATATGCACATTAGATATAAATTACAGTAAAATCATCATAATTACATATAATTACAATAAATATACATATGTATACAATATTGAAACATTGTATACATGTGTATATTTATTCAAAACAGAAAAAAGAATAATAATGATCTTACTCCAACTATCAGTTTGCAAAAATAAATAAATAATAATTTAATAATAATGATGGTAAAGTATGTGCATAACTTTTTAAAATCATATGATATTTAATAATAATTAATGTTTTATTGAATCAGAAATCATTAATTTAAAGAGTAAGTTGTAAAATGTATGATGTACTTATGTGTATTGGTAGGTACAAGGAACAAAATAACTGAAAAGGAATTTAAAAAAAAAAAGTTTCATATAATTTGAACAAAGAGAACTCGTGCCGACTTGTGTCTGAATGTGTGAACCAGCACTATGCATTAGACCGAATAGAAAAATATTTTTTTTGGAAGTTCGAAATAAAACGTTTCCCCTATGGCCCTACATGTGCCACAAAAATATTTATTCAAATTAAAAATTTAGGTGTCCAGCAGAAAGCCTAGAACTTATTATTTTAATTTCAAAAAATTGATTTTTTCTCTTTATTTTTAAAAACATTATATATATGCTTGTATACAATTTTAAGTTCAAAAATTATTGGAGAACTCATTTTCAAACTATTATTTGCAAGTGAACAATAAAAAAAAATAATGTATTTAAAAGAAAAATTTAACTTAAACTTGAAAAATCCAAATTTTTGAGAACTATTTAGGAGACTTCTCTATTGAACGCTAATTACCTACTTTACTACTTAACTGTTTATATTTTTCAGCTTGATCATTTCATAAAATTTATCTTTTAAAAATTATTGAAAAAAAAAATAATAATAAAAATTTTTGAAAAAAATTATAAATTTTAGGCTTCTTTCTACCCACCAAAATATTTTTAAAATATGGATAACCATTTTTGTGGTATCATAGGGGCTGTAGGAGCAACGTTTTATCAACATAAAATTTTGAACTTACGAATTTCTTTTTTTTTTTTTTCGATTCGTCCCAGTGCATAGTACTGTTTCAGGCGCAAGTCGGCACTGGTTGCCATTGCTCAAATTTATGAAAAAAAAATTACCATTGTTTTGACACAAAAGGAAAAATATAAAAAGGTGTGCGACTTCAAAAATCGATTTTAATTTTTTTTTTTTTTTGGACACCTTAGTGTTAATATTTTATTCAGTTTCACGCAGTTTCTAAACTATTTGTTTCTTTTTTACTCTGTACACTTTCATTTTTCATTTTATGATAATATTTGCAGAAAAATGCATTTATTTAATGCATTATTTATTTAATGTTAACAATTTTATTCATCAAAGTTTCTTGTTGAAGGTATGGTTAAAAAATAATATTTTTATAAAAAAATTTCCCCCGATTAATTAGCAAAATTTGGCTGATTATAAATTATTGGCACTGCCGATTAATCGACGCATCCTTACTAAATACACAACATCATTTGTTAAAAATTCAAAAACTTGTTAGAGTAATACAATCACGATTGTTTTGCAAAATTGAAGCAACTTATGTTTCTCTAATATTCAAGAAATTTCGTAGTTTTTTCATGCATGTAAATTTTACGAAACGGGAATTGCTTGTGCGGACTTTTTTTTTTTTTTTTTCATTTTACTCGGCGTTAATTCCTGTCCATCTCTTTAAAAAACGGGGTAGAAACTGAAAGAGATATGCACTTAAAAAACAAGCACGTATGCATTGTAATTAGCTGTTCCACAATAGTACAAAAGGGAGTCAGATAAAGTAATGCTTAAGATCAAGAATAGTCCAGCACTATTTGGAGGAAAAATGTAATTGGTCCAGGCATATTTTTGACCGTGTTAGTTAAAAAAACTGTTCTTGTTAAAAAAAAAAAAACATATTAATAATATCAAAAAAGATTGAGAAACGTTGCTTCAGATAGCAACATGAGATCTAGTGGACCAACCGAATGAAATTTTAAAACTTAACAAAAATCAATTTAGTACTAAAAGACAAAAAAAATTGCTTCTTTAAAGGAATGAAATTTAAGCTAAAAATCATACAGTTAAAATCAGGCAAATCTAACAATATTCTAATATGCCACAACATTTGTTTTCGTTTAAAATAGTTTAAAAGAAAATTGAGATTGACTATTTTGGATTTACAGTTTTTATTGGTTGTTCTACATTTTTAAAAGGGAAATATCTACCTCCTGTCCTTTTCAAGTATTCAGGCTCTATTTCATTATTAAAGTTTGCCGTTATTCTTCCTCAGACAAAAAACGTAGTACACCTTCATTCAAAGAGATCGTTTTATTAGATAAAAGAACAAGATGGCTGGAAGGGAGGAGGGGGGGCTTTTTTTTTTATTTATTTACTAGCCGCCTGCGGCGACCAGCTGGTCCGCCTTTTTACGCCATTCGCCTCTTTACGCCAGGGGTGCCGCCTTCGGCGGCTGCTTAAATAAATTTCGTGGCGGTGTCAATCAATCTATATATATCTATATCATTAATAATTTGAATAAAATATTTTCTAGATCTGTCTCCAGTTTCGTCGTTTGGAATATTTTTAAAGGAGGGGGAGGGAAGACACAAACGACGTACTCTTCATGCAAATTTGGTCGAAAAATAACAAAATGCACTTCCACTTTTATGTGAAAGCATTGTTTTTTTCAAAGTCATGGTGTATGTGGCGGAGGGAGGGGGACATTGACATCCAATGTGCAAGCAGCCACCTACGGCGGCTGTTTGGCTAACTTGTCATTTACGTTTTTACTTCAAGTTTGCCGCCTTCGGCGGTTGTTTAAATAAATTTGGCACCAGTATTAATCAATCCATCTCTATCTTTTTTTTGTGCCATTCACATTTTTAAGCCAAGATTGCAGCCTTCGGCGGCTATCTACCTTTACAATCTATCTCTACATTTTCTTATCCATCTCTATTTATTTTGACCTCCTCACCCATTTCCTAATAAAAACAAAGAACACTGAAAAAAACCGCTTTTTTTTATTTAAGTAGAGCAAAAAAAAAAAAAAAAAAGCTCAAATTCCCCGTAGTGTGCAAAAAGTAGCGTTTGACAAAGATAAAAAAAAATCTCGCTGTTTTTATTGAATTAATGCGCACAACTATGAAATGTAACGTAATATAGATACAGCGAAAGGTCCAGCTTGGGGGGGGGGGATGGAAAAATAAATAAATGCAATCCCTAAATAAAACAAAAAAAAAAAGGAAAGAAAAAAATCAAGCGCTGCCGAAAAAACACGTGGTCATCACGTCAGAAAATGTAGAAGTAAGCTATATAGTAAAAAAAAAAAAGAAGATTAACATTGCTTGCGATTAAGATTCCATCGTAAATATCGAATTGAAACCCAAGTAGTGACGTCACAGGCATAAAAGATTGAAGAACGCTTTTTTCGACTGATGCGTGAAAGGACATGATGTGTTCAGCATTAAAAAAATTGTAAAAAAAAACTATTGCGTATTTTTAAGAACTTTTTTCTTCTGAAGAGGGCGAAATGTTTTTACTATTACCAACTTAAATTTCAGAAATGAGGCTTTGATACTTCTCGCAGGATGATATTAGAAAGAAATAAAACCCAGAAAAACATGCAAATTAAAGGTTTTTTCAAAAATTCATAAAAAATACAAAAATTGCTCTATCTTCAAAATTTTTTTTGTTCATCATATTTAAAATTAAATTTCCGACACTATAGTACCAAAAATATTTGTCTGGCGCGATTGGTTCGGGGTCTGTGAGGTTAAAAGTACTAAAAAGTGCTAAAAATCACATAAAACATTAAATAACTTTTTTTCTAATTAAAATATCAAAAATCGAAGCCCGAGGTGCACAACTTCAGCAAAAACTACACCTGTATACCAAATTTCATCTTTCTAGGCCTTACCGTTTTCCCGGGATGCGCGCCACACACACACACACAAACATCTTATTTTATTATATGTATAGATTTTTTTATCCAAACCCAAACTGCATTTCAGTTTTCCTAAGGAAGTTCTTCGCTATTTTAAAGTGGGTTGGGTACTAGAAGTGGGCTTTTAAGTCGTTCTAGATTTTTTGAGGAAACGCACGTAACCTCACTTGGTTATAAAAGTTTAGCAATGTACCACCTCAGAAACCAAGTTTAGTCACATTCATTCAACGGAATCGTTTAATTTAAAGTACTGAACGAGAGTCCTAAGGGGTCTTATTATTTTCCCTACAGACGAAAAGTTGGAAGTTCACTGAATTTACAACGGTTAGAATCAGAGATCTCGTCAGTTTTTTTTTTTTATTCTTAATTTTTTTTTTCAAGGAATGACAATTTACTGTTGCAAAAAAGCATATTCGAGTTTAATTGACTTGAAGAGCAAGTAGGAATATTAGTTTAATGTTGAGCATAATTTACGTCTGTATTCAAGCTGGGGTAATATGGGTACATAAAACTGTATCTAAGCTTAATGAACTTTGTGGAAAAGAAAAAAAAAATCTCATTAATTCTTTCTTTTCAAATTTTATGCACTGAGAATTTCGTTAAAAAAAATCCAATAAAATGAAATAAAATTTAGTGTTGTTGATTTAAATTACCCATATAAGTAATCTGTAACAGTTTAATTATTGAACTTCAACAAATAAAACGAATATTAATAGAACTAAGGTGTTTTTGTTGAAGGTTCCCATAGCAAATAATACACGAAAAAGGATACGTGAGTTGAAAAAGATTGAGAACTCCTGCCTTAGAAGGTCTGAAAGTAAAGCATCCTAGACTTTACAAAATAAAGTAAAAATTACTTATCAATTCATGTTCAGTACCTGACAAATCTTTGTTTTTTAAGGGTAGATCCATATTAATGCAACTGTCATTTGTTATTCAAAAAACTCTGCCGAGACTCCGAAGATTCTTGCTTCATTGAAATTTTATGAATAACATAGACTCTAATTTTATGTTATCAAATTTACTACTTTACTACTATTAAACTTTGAAAATTTCTAGGAACATTCTTTGAATAAAATTTCTTGACTTAGTAAAGGATGTCGGTTATTGAGCAAATGAAATTGTTTAGCTAAATTTCATTCACAGGAAAGATAGACTAGATGTGAGCAAAGAATTGCGCCATTTGGCAACCTCAGTCACGTGCTTTGCGTGGACAAAAATGAAATGGTTCCAAGCAGTAGGCAAATGAGAATCCTATTGGTTAAGCTTTTTTTTTTTTTTTTTTTTGTTCCAGAGAAAAACTCCAAAAGTGGCATAGAGAACTTTTCTAGAAAACTTTTTTTTAAAGCTTTGGTTTATGTACTCCATGAACAGAGAGATTGTTGTGTTTATTTAATAGTTCAAAATTTAAACAAACACAATTTTTTGTAGGGTATTTTGTAAACAATCATACGTTTGCCACAGTGGAATTGCCTAGTACCTCAAAAAAATCTAAAAATAAGTTTCCAGATTTAATAGATCGAAATTAAGATAGGCTTGATGTCCAGGGCCTTATTATCCTTGAACATCGATGTTGACTATAGCCATAAACGGAAATTGTATCTTTCTTAGATATGGTTGGAGAAAATTTTTAAAAAATAATAATGACATTTCTTAGAAATTTCCGCCGATGAAATGTTATTAAACTAATGCAAACGCTTGCTTAGAAAAAAAAAAGTTTCTTTATCAGTTCAAGAACAAAACACTGAACTTTAACTATGGATAAAAATACGAGTGACCTTATTTTGCGTAGATCCTGAATGATCTGTTTACTGATAATGTGATTCTCATTGAATATATCCCGGAGGTCAGTTTTTCAGAGTATGAACTTGATGCCTGCGTATTCTAAATAAGTATTCGACATTATTTTAGCCGAGTGAAAAATATTTGGATTAATATTTAAACTAATTTCAATTCGATCAGAAATAAGAGCATAAGGTTACTTCCTGTTTTTTTTTAAATTTAATAAAAAAATTAAAACAAAAAAAAAAAAAAAAAAAAAAACAAAAAAACAAATCTCGCATTTTCATTCAATGGTGTGTAAAAAGAGAAGAAAAAGAATATTTCATTTTCAGATGTTGTTTCTGATGTGGACATAAGATTGCTCTTACATTTGTGATTTATTTAATTTTATTTAATTTCACAGTTGATTTTCTTTTTTTTAAATAAATTTTACCTATTAAGTCTGTTGAAATGTATACCTGTAAGGTATCCGTATTCTAAATTAATATATGAAGTTATTTTAGTTGAGTGCAAAGTATATGTATTAATATTTAAACTGAGTTCAATTCGGTCAGAAATAAGAGCAAAAGGTTACTTCCTGCTTTTCTTTAATTCATTTAGAAAGACCAACAACAATTTCTCGCAATTTAATTCAATGGTGCATAAAAAAACAAAAAGAAGAAAAAGAATATTTCTTCTTTTTATAGAATTATAATTTCATTCTAGATGGTTGTCTGACGCGGACATAAAATTGCTTTTATATTTGTTATTTATTTATTTTTCAATTTCACAGTTGATTTTTTTTTTTTTAAATAGACTTCTTTATTGTGTCTGTTGAAATTTTATCAACGTATTAAAAATTGGAAATTTGAAGATGAGTTTACCGCTCATTGCTTATAATTTTTGAGGGAAAATGTCCTGTTTGAATCAGGTTGTTTTTATGTTTATAAGCTCTTTTCCCGGATATCTTATTCTCATGGGTCATTTTTTCATTAGAGCATCTTTTTGTTCAAGTTTGAACAATTTTTTGGAAATTTTTTGAATCTCAATATAAAAACTCGCTTAACAGGTAGATTGGATTTGTACAAACCTTAATCGGAAATATCGTATCACTTCGGAAATGTACAGAAAGAGATTTTTATTTGATTTTTTTAAATTGTTTATTTTTTTATTTCAAAAAAAAAAAAAAACTTTATCTTTTACGAGAACAATGCGCTCTCTTGAAATCATGGGTGGAATTAAACTAATCTTTACTCATGAAATTTTTAGAGCTTCTTTGAATTTACTTGTTTAATGTGCAACTATCGTTTTACAAACACTTTTATGCCTCATAAAAGAATATACGGATTAATAGGTACTAAGGTTGTTCTTTAAATAAATAAATAAATAAATATATATATATATATATATATATATATATATATATATATATATATATATATATATATATATATATATATATATATATATATATATATATATATATATATATATATATATATATATATATATATATATATATATATATATGTGTGTGTGTGTGTATGTATGTATGTATGTATGTATATTCGAATACTTTTTGTTAAATTTGCTCTTTTACCCATAACGATGTTGTCTTTTCTTTCTTTTTTTGGTCACGCAGAATAGACGCGTCACCTCCCTTATCATATTACTAATCTGTTACGAAAATATCCCCTCAAAAAATCTTAATCCTTTCAATTTTCTGATCGTATCTAAAAATAGTTACTCGTTTTTCGGATTATGAAAAGAAACTTCATTATTCACGAGAGCTACACGATTCTGACATGCAATTGTCTTCTTCACACTTCCTTTCACGCGATCAAGCAACAACTTGTAAACAGGGTTGCGCTCCGTTAAAACGACTCTCCTTGCCGTTTCAGGCTTTAGACGCAATCTTCTGTTTTGACTCGAGAGTGAAAGTGCATTGCAATGAAATTACCGATTTCAGTCTTTTATTGCAGTTGTTCGTCAACATAAGATATACAAAACTAAATAATATTTTCATTTTAAGTGTTTTTACTTTTATGTTTTCGATTTGTTGAACATTCTTTTGTGTCCTTGATCGTTTCTAATACGCTTTGTGAATCTTAAAATCATTTTTTTATTTTACGAGAATTTGCGCACCAAGGAAATGTTTTGTAACTGAAATTCCCAGAGCGCTGTTTCGTAATGTTTTAACTCATGTCTCAGAGACTTGGATATGAGGGGGTGTGGGGGGAGAGAGAAAGACTTTTGGGTACTTTTAAGCAGAGTTCTAAGAGGCATCTTTGGAGGAATTCAGAAAAGTGAAGTCTTTCGTAGAAGATGCAATAATGAAATGTACAAATTATTTAGACATTCAGATGTTACCTCAGTATTAAGATTCACTGTTTAAATTGATTGGGTCATGTTGTTAGGCTTAAAAATAACAGAATTTTAAATATATATAAAAATAGTCAAGCCATACCATACTGGAAGACATGAAGGCCAAAGTTGCCTTGGGGTGGCTGTTGTAGAAGAGAACCCGTATTGCTCTTAGGTCGAAGAATTGGAAGACTTAACTGAAAATAGAGCAGGTTGGAGACAATGAATATGCGTTGTCCCGATGGGAGGTCACTGTGGCCTCCTAAATATTTCCTTATTTGGCAAAATTTGGAAGCATGATTGCAATTTCCAATTTTTAAAGGTCTTTTTACATTTGATGCACGAATGTGTGCATACCCATATTTGATCATTCGATAAAATTTGGAGTTCCATTCCCCAAATTGAGAATTTCTCAAAAATTTAAGTTCGAGGAGCCTCTACGAGAGCAGAAGGCTTTGGCCTACCTTGGGCTATTAAGCCAAGAGTGATGGTGCTGATGAAAGCATTGTTTCGTTTTTGATAAAATAGTAATTTCAATTTTGATTTTCGTACGCATCTCAGCGTTTTCCTTCAAAACAGAGAATATGTTTGTAAATGTGTAGTGCATCCATACCAAAGCTGACATTTCTCTCGTATCAAGTTGTTCTCAATGAACCTCTCACGTTCGTCATAATCATGTTCCATTAAAAAGTTTTTGCGTTGCAATTTCCTGTCAAATATATTTCTTAGTTTTTACTATTACTGTAATTCTTCAAGCTTTTGCTCTAGTCTTAATATTTCAGTTTATTTGGACGGCGTGGAGTGGAACGCTATCGTGAGTGAAACGACTTAACTTCATTTTGATGAGAGGGTGAAGTGAGTGAGCCTCTTGATCTTATCTTTATGTGCTACGTTACTCTTTTTACCTTTCAATACTAATACTTTTCGAGCGTGTTCTCTTAAAAAGAAAACAAATTTAAAAGTCGTTCGGTAATTAGAAAATTTTACTAGGTATAGCCCAATACCAAAAATGCATCCGGCTCAAAATCAGCTACTTCCGAAGCATTTTGCCTCGCTAAACACGGAAATCACCATAAAAAAAAGTTGAGATTAGCTCTAGTTTTTAAAAGACAGAGCCAAACTGAGGTAGTGAAATCCTTTTTTTTGTTTTGGCAGATAGAAGCACGGGACTGACTGTCTTCTAAACTTCTACCCCTGGTTGGGATAAAAAAATCTTACTACATAAAACCGAAATGGACTTCAAGAAATTTAAGTTATGTGAAGAAAAATGCCTAAAATGAACTTCTAGTATAGATTCACCCATTTGTGCTTCCACCCATGCTCATTCTGCTCGAAATAATGAAGAACTTTGTGAAAGCTGTGAACAAATATGGTTTTCCATCACCTTACATGGAAATTTCTAAGATATATTGAAGCTAAGGTTAAGGAGATAATTTTTGACGGCTCTTCAAATATGTAAGTTCATGAAGGTCACTGTTTTTGATAAAAATTTTGAAGAGAAAGTGCAAACATCTAGGAAGCTTTTGAGGCTGTACTACAAGTATTTTTAAGTAGTAGAGAAGACGAGAACTGAAAACGGTTGATCGAAATTTCCCCTGGAGAAGTTTGATGAATGCCTATGAAAACCGCATTTCGTTCACTTCTTCCAGGGTATTTTGTTTAAAAGCTGTGGAGCTGTATGCGATGGGCACGAGAAAAGGTTTCACCAAGATCACTTTATCCTGTACTATCTATACATAGTTGTATCAGGGCATTAATAAAATCGATTTTCGTTATTATTATTATTTTTCTTTCAAGTTTGTGATTTTTATATCAAGTTTTAAGAAATCGTTTCAAAACACTAATTGTTGAGAGCTTGGTGTTCGTATATTTATCATCATTTTTTCTTACTATGTCATCTTTAAGATTAATAATTGACCAGCTACGATAGTTGCGCTTAATTTCAAAAAAAGGGAATGAATTTTAAGAAGTTCTATAGTTACGCGGTCGTGGGTTTTCTTGTCTAGATCTTAAGAATTTTATGAGCTCAATCTTTGGTTTGTAAGAAATTCACTGTCAGCCCTGCTTTGGATATGTATCAGTCCAATTGTAAAGCAGGCTTTTCACTTCCCTTTTTTCTAATAATTATAAAACTTCTAATAGTTTAATTTAAGAATCAACAAAAGATGTGACAAATGAAGTTGAACTGGTACTTTTCATTGGTTAGACATATAACAGGCCTGAAAAATTGTGATAATTTCTTAATATTCAAATTTATGGTGAAATCGCAGTCTAAAACTATAGTTGTCATGAAAAAATATGAATTTAGGTATGTTAGTTAGTGCTTACTTTCAAATAAACAAATTTTCAGGCGGTCTCCGTAAAAATGAGTATAAGTTGTAATTCACAGAAAAAATCCCCACGTATAAAAATTAAATATATTTGATTAAATCAAAGTTTTTCATCAAAAGTATAGGTACATCATGATAAGATTTGTAAAGGAAAGCTCACTTTTTAAATAAGCATTAAATTCGCACTGCTTGGAACAAAATGACCCAGCTACAACAAAACTATTTATGCGGAAAAAAAAAAGAAAAGAAAGGATAATAATGATTCGAACTGTAAAAAGCATTGAAAATTTAATCAAAAATAAAACTATTAACTTGCGTTAGAGTTGATTGTGGCCTCAAAGAAACAATAAATTAGGAAATATGAAATACAAACAATTTCAGTAAAAGCTACTAGGCAATATATTTATTATTATTATTATTATTATTATTTTGTGAAATTACAGTTGATTGTTCTCGTACTTTTTTTCAGTTTCGGCTTTTTCTTTTATTTTATAACTTCAGTTTTTAAATTAATTTAATTATAATACTACTTTGCCTGGCATTTAGTTTTAATGTGATATCAAAAGAATTGAGCATATAACTTTTAAAATATTTTTCTATAGGCAAAAGACTTTTATTCCAGGTCACTTATTTGAAATCCTTGACGTAGAATTAACTAAAGCTCTTTATAGCATTTGAAAAGCTTAAAACTGTCAACAAAATCAATGTTTACTCTCGAAAGTACAACATTTTCCCAGGAAAAGCATTCATGATAAAAATAAATTATAAACATAGCAAATGTTTTAATCGTGTCTATTTTGTCTATCCCATGTTTGCGTTGATATTTTGTACCGAAACATATATCGATACTTTATTTAAATTAAAAAAAAAAAAAAAAAAACACTTCTCATCCAGCCCCTGTCATTCATTTGAATTCAATCTGGCATCTTGAACTCAAATTCTGTTTTTCGCAGTCACGGATTGCGATAGGAACCTACTCGTTGGATTTCTTGTTTCTACAAAAGGGCTGGAATAGAAATGAATAATTTCTTCGCACCCGTCTTGTTTCGGCTGATATTTTTCTAGATTAGGTGTTGTCCGTTTTTCAGAAGAAGGCAATTGACTCCTCTCTCGTCACGTTGTATCCGATGATTCTATTTCGCTGTTTTCGGCAGAAGGTATATTCGGATCATATAATTTGTCGTAAAAGCAGCGGTTTTTAAAATGTAAGAATAACTTAAGTGACAACAAACAAATGAAGCAAGTGATGTAAAGGACACTAAGACTTTTTTTACATTAAATTATAAGCCCAAGTTAAGGCTGTCTGGTTGTCTCCTTTAGAAGCGCGTGGATTGCGTACCGATCACTCCCGCGTAAAATAGAACTCTGCGTTCAAGGGGGCGTGGCGAAGTGCCTTCTCATGAAAAACGGACAATAATACGAGGCATATCCATTAAAAAAAGAGAGAAAAAAATCGTTATTGGAGTAATAAATAGTATATGGTTATTATGCCAATTTCCAACATTACACTCATCATAAAGATTATATTTACAGCGTATACCGTTATGGTATTTTTTAAAAATCAATTTTAAATGGAATAAGTAGCCTAGAAACTTCGTATTTTGATAAAGTTTTGCTATTTAAGTTCATCTGTTTAGGTGTTTTTCTGAAAAAAAAAAGTGATTTTGCATTGAAAGCTTGTTTTTCAATGTAAAATCTGAGTGAGTAAAGCCTTCAAAAATAAATAAATAAATGAACAAACCGCAGACGATTTGAAACCATGACGAAAAAAATTAGTCTTTCTGAATAAATATTAAAAACAACGAGCTAGACTTATTATCTTCTCTATGGTAATTTGAAAAAATCAAATTTGGTCTGATGCACTTCGTGATTGCTCAAAAAAAAAAAAAAAAAAATTAATTTCAATTTTGACATCTTGAATTCAAATTATGTTTTTCGCAATCACGAGTGTGTGTATGTAGGCGTGTGTGTTTGTGTGTACGGGTTATGTGTATGTGTGTGTATGAATGTGTGTGGGGGGGGGTATGTGTATGTGTGTGTAGGCATATGTGTTTGTGTCTGTGTGCATGTATGAATGTGTGGGTAGTTGTGTATGTGTGTGTATACGTGTGGGTGTCTGTATGTATGCGTGTGTGTATGTGCGCGTGTGTGTGTATGTGCGCGTGTGTGTGTGTAGTTGTGTATGTATGCGCGTGTGTGTAGGACATGGATGCAACCTGGAGACGGCTTTCGCTATAGGAGCAGCATCGTGAGGAGCCAGCCGGTCCACGGTGATGGTGCGGAGGGTGGCGGTGGGAAAAATCAGCGTAACGCCAAAAACAGTCAAATGAGAACAATAAGCAATCGTGATTGCTCAAAAAAAAAAAAAAAACCTCTTTTACTTTCCTTGTCTGGTGTTCTTTCATTTTGAACTCCAGTAACGTTACCGTAAATTTCAAAAGCATTTCTTAATAATTTATTTGCTTTTAAAAGTTTGTTTTGCATATAAACTATCAATAAAGTATTATGTCTGATATTCTGTAATATGCTTAAAGCAGGAAACCGGCATTTTGATAAATGTTTGGCAATAGAGTTTGTTTCCACTTAGCCCATATTTCCTTTTACGTCAATTGATATTGTACAATGTCGAACTTCGTACGCTGCCGGTGCAATTTAAAATTCGATTGTAAAGCGACGAGAACTGGTTTTTGTGTTAAAATTATTTCTATTTCTAAATTGATCCAAAAAACAGAAAAAAAAAAACATTGTACAGGCGTCCCTCGTATAACACGGTTAATTCGTTCCGTGCAGTATCAAAACCGTGTTATACGAGACTTTTTTAAAAATAACTTTTTAACTTATTTTTTACACTAATTAATCATGTACATAGTAAAAATCTTGTCAATATGAATCGTGTTGTATCGGAGCCGAGTTTCGTGTTATATCGAAACCCTGTTATGCGAGCCTTAGAAATAATGTGAATCAAGGGATGTGTACCATATTATATCGAAACCAAGTTTAATAAAAACAAAGTAAAAACTCTTTAGAGTTATTATCAAACATTAACTGAATGTATTAAACCAAAATGAAATTTCATCTTTTTTAAACAAAACATTCGTGTTATATTAAAACCATGAAGTATAAAATACAGGTTTCATAAACCGTGTTATAATAATAGTACATTTGGTACCGTGTAGTATCGAAAGTGTTGTACAAAAACCGTGTTACAGGGCCGTAACCGGACTTTTGTTTCGGAGGGGGTTTTACCAAACACATTTTTTGAAACATTTATATGGTCTATCAAATTTGGTTTCATGTGTATTCTATGGATTTTTGTTACAATAGATTATCTAAATGGAGGGATGGGATGTTCTTACAAAATGCCATATTGTTGCATAATAAGTGAATTTCTCAATAACTACCGTAAACACACAATGAGTTTGTACAATTTTTCAATCATACTAATTTCCTTCACAAAAAAATTGAAATAATAATAATAATGATAACAACAATATTATTTTTGTCACCAAAATATAAATAAATAAATAAAATAATAAATAAATAATGAAAAGGCATTTCTTTGGATGAAAAATTTCGGTGGGGGTTTAAACCCTATAAACCACCCTCTTGCATACGGGCTTGCCGTATTATACGAGGGATGCCTGTATTTTATTCTTATGAACATTTTAAACAATATTTTCAATTTCGGTTAAAAGTTCCCAATTTTGACTCACTAACTCATCTTAATCTTGATCGAAAAATGTTAACAACTCTGCTCTACAAATTCTCATGCACCATTCTCAATGAGATCATTTTATCTGTTATCGAAGTTTACGAACTTGTTTGTGAGGAGAGTGCTGGAGTAGTTTCATATTTCTGATTTTCGAGGAAATATTGCTTAAGGAATAACGAAAAACTACTTAACCTGATAACATAAAATGTTGTGCCAACTTTCAGTTGTGTACGAGTTTCTTCAAGATTTACAGAAAGGGCAAGCAATTATATATCGCTTTGAAAATGATTCTTGAGCCTTAAAACCAACATAATTTTATTGTGAATTATTTTTATGCAATGTTTTTATCGCAAAGAATATAATTTTTATTTTTTTTTATGTTAATTTTATATTTTGTGTACAATTAATTTTTAAATTAAAATTTTTATACACTTTAATTGCATAGGGTAGACAGGAGCACGCTTACACATTGGGTACGTTTACGCAGTGCTCTTTTTCGAAAACGAGTCATAACTGGAGAGTCAACAGTCATACCAGATTGATGCTGCTCAATAGCAAATATTCTCACAAGTTTTTGAGCATCAGTCCAGCTTTCGTTTAGCATGCGGATAGGAAAATCAGTTTTCTACCAAGTCGAGTAAACTTTGTGTTGAACGTTTTGAAGCTTATTGTGAATAAATAATATTTAGCTTAGAACAAATAAATATATAAAAATGAGCATAATTTTATCATTTTCTGAGAATTATATTTGTGGCACAGAAAAGTTATTAAATTTTGTTGCACATTAAAAATGAATCAGAACTTGCCGACGGGGCATGTTTACGCATTTTCATCGGGGCACATTTACGCATTCTTAATGTGATTTAATACTCCGTCTTACTTCTAAACGGACCTCGGACGCTTTTTTCGCTCTGTACTGTTTCAAACCTTTAGTATTTTCAGGTTATTTAATTTTAAAAATAACCATTCATTTTAAATTAAGTAAAAGATTCGTATCTTATAGCTTGCAATCATAGAGTGATATCTTCATGCTTGTTCAGCTTTAACTTTATACACTATTCAGTCTCTGATACATTTTCTTTATTTCAAAGATGGTAAGACATTATGTTCAAAAAGAACCACGTTAAATGTCAAAATAATGAAAAGGCTTAATTATCCAAGTATTTTCCCAGAAAGCCTTCCGCATCATCACATATAGACTACCCCAACTGAGACCAATTAAAAAAGTAATACCAAAGCTTAAGAACCAGGAAAAGAAGAAAAAGAGGACGCTCACAATCCTAACTGATACTCCGATTAAAGAAACCCTCAGACAAGAGCAGTTAGAAGCTACAAAGAAAAGGAACAAAATGCTTAAATCCAGACAAAAAGGAGAAATTACTTTAAATTTTACAAGTTTCTATTGAAGCAGAAATAGAAGATATGAAAGAAAAAAGTATGAAACCGAAACCTGCGACAGGGAAAAGTTAGTACACTCTGTAAAAGGGAAATTAGTGAACGATTCTATTAATAAAGTCGAGAATTGCGCTTGCATCTATTGTTTGAAAGCACACAACCAATCGAAAAAAGGACAAGACAGGGTTCAACGTCTTAGATGTCAAATGATAAGTATGCGAAAAGAAATACTTTATTTTTGTTAGTAAAATCTAACAGTGGTGAAGAAGATGACTAAATAGTTTCTGTTTTAAATTACCAACAAGTCTTATGATTTTAGTTTAGCCTATAAAATGATCTTTAATTAATTATTTATAATTTTCTTACTTTTAAAGTGTTTTAAGAGAAATAAAATATTTAAATTTGGTTAAATATCTATTTCGCTTACTATTTGGTATCATTTTTAATATGCCGACTTGAACTCAAAAAACATTTTTTTACGGTTAAAAACACAAGCTGAGCAACAACTGAATATACAAATTTTGACTTCATTAACTGCTTCATAAAACGACAATGTTTAAAATTTCCTAGGTTCAAACATAAAAATTAGAAAATTCATTAAAAAAAATTCTCGTAAATGTGTCCCGGTCTACCCTACAGTTAACATTTTTGAAAGCAATATGTATATTTCAGACGTAGAGAGTGAATGGGGTGGTGTCAACTTCCCACATAATCCTTGGCTTCAATACGCATTGTCAATCCTAATAATGTTTTTTAAATATAAATAGAGACTCGTAAAGACACCCCCTTCCTCTCCCGAAGGTATTTTCGAGAACCAGTATGCTCGGGAGCGAAACCTCGGATAGTAAAAATCTTAGTCGCATTCAAAACAACACTTAAGTAATGAAACTTCGAGTGAGAAACAACCTTTAATTTAGTGTTGTGTGTCGTGAGTAACGTAGTGCGGCTATTAACACATTTTATTGAAGTCAATAAGTTGGGGAGGGTGACCCAAAGCGGGTAGGTCACCCAAAATGGTAGACCTTCGCATGGCTTACCATGGTGTGTAAGCGGCGATGCATACGTATGTCGTGTTTGCATGAACACCCAAGAGTTTTAACCAGTCCCAGCGAAGCAGCAGTGAAACGGCATGGCGTAACCAGACTTAAAAGAAAAAAAAATAATAAATTTCTTTAAAAAAAATGAAGCTTTGTAACTTATGATTAGTCGAAGACCAGCCTTTTTTTTATTGTCAATAGTATTACGTTATTCCGACACCATCACCTACAAATTACGATAGTCATTTCGTTTGTTTCTTTTTTAAATTTAAGGTTATAATTATTGAAAAAAAACCTTGTCCTCAGGCAAAGCAGGTATAGGATTTAATCATATGTTTATTTATAATTTCCTACTCGTGCGCTGACTTTGATTTTCTGTTTTAATAGAAGAAGTATAAAAGGTGGTGGGGCACGTTGGTCCGCTTTTTTACGTATCATTTTTTATCTATTCAAAAAATTTAATGATCAGTTCCATTTTCTACAATAAGCTTTACTAAACACTTCTCAACCTCACAGATTTTTTTGGAAGTGTTGAATTAATAAACTTTTTTTACATCAATTTTTTAACGGAAACTCGCAAAGTGGACCAACGTGTCCCACGGGTGGGGTACGTTGGTCTGCCTGGTGGAGGCACGTTGGACCGCATGACTCAAACAACATTTGTTATAATTTTAGTGATAAATACTATCAAACCTTGTTGCTACGTTATTTTCTGTTGTGTGTAGAGTGAAAAATATAAAGTTTAAAGATCAATATAACATATTACATTGATTTAAATTGATAAATCATCTTTAGTTAAAAACAGCAATAAGCATTCACCATTAGTACACAATTATTTTTTAAAAATCAAAAGAAAAATCAATTATTGATTATTTATGAGACAATTAATGTAGATTAAAGTTAACTAAAGATGCGTTAAATGATATCCGGGTATAAAAGGGCTACTTCTTGAGCTTTGGAAGAAACACTTTTATTGAACTGGGTTTGGAAGGATAAGTCGTATGTTACTTTTATGCAAAGTTGTTTTATTTTGTTTCTATGTAGAATGCTTGTTTAGCAACAAAAAAAAAAAATGTTTAGGATAGGAACTTTGTTATAGCATGTGTTGCATATTTTACTCTTAGAAAATAATTGCCTGAAAAATTTAGAAATATATTTGAAAATAGAAACATTAAAAAAGTGCAGATATGAAATAAAATTTTTTGGTAATATTAATTTAGTATAATTTTTGTTAAATAATTATAAGATATATATTTGCTTTTTTGCCCTAAGTTATAATTATTATTATTTCAAAACATGAAATGAAATGAATGTATAATACACAAACACTTAGAAGATGGTTATAATTTTTGAGATTTAAGAGAAAAAAAAAGTTTTTAAATTACATGGAGTAGGTTGGTCTGGTTCAACGTGCCCCACAAAGAGTGGACCAACCTACCCCACCTTCTTGGTCTTAAAAAGTGATGTCATAATTTTTTTCTTTTTGACAAAAAATAAGAAAATTGCCGACATTTATTTAAGTTCAGGGCTCCCCTGGGCTGGTTCATCATTTGGGCAATTAGGGGACTGGTCTATTGCCCCTCCTCTCTCCAAGATTTTTGAAGCAATGTAATTCTAAAATAATAGCGGTATTTTCCCAACTAAACACCAATAACTTTCCCTTTTCAAACGGCTCCCAAAGAAGATGTTCAAACTGAGTCAAATTTACTACAGCCAAATTCAATGATAAATTTAGAAATTGAAACCACTCTCAATTTCGAGATTATTTATTAATTTAATTTATTTATTAGTTTTATTTTTAACATTTTTTTTTTATTTTGAAAGGGAGGTGGTAGCTGTCCTCTCTCGCTCCTCTCTGGAAACCCCCATGTAATATCCGTATGGTCGGAGTCTGAGCGCAACTCCTGAAGAATTTTCAGTGCATCGAAAATATTTGGGGCCTCTCCACGCCATTCCAAAGAATTAGTAACTACTAAAAAATGCCTGAATAAAATTTACGGATAAAAGAATTAGCTGTAAAATGTTTATCATACAAATAATATCAAAAGATTTGAGTAAAATGAGTGATCAAAACGCAAAAGAGAGAAGAGCAAAAAAGTCTCGCAGCTCTAATAAGTGAAGATGACTTGAGCTAATGATAAAATCCCTTTCCAAAACCTCCCAACAAAATTTCTGACATCCATAGCATGTTTGCAACACTTGAAATAAAACAGACCCAGCCCTGCTTTTCCATACAAATTGACCTCTTTCACCCCCAAGAAGAGAGAAACAGAAAATGTATACACAGATGTTCGTTTCCTAACGCAGAACTGAAAAGCTTTACTTGAAAGCTCCAGTGGCGCAGAGTGTCCGCTGGTGTAACACCTAGTATTCTTCAGTGTTTATGAGTTTGTGTCTGATTTAAAAGTTAAAAATATGTGTACAATAAATACTTTGGGGTATAGCAAACGAAAAAACATAGGAGTTCTTTTTGTAAAAAATTTTTTTATATCAGGAAAAAAATTACCCAACTTTTTTTGAAAAGCGAGGACTTAAAATAAAGTGTCATAGTTAATTAATTTTGATCCTTTTCTTTTGTGGTGCCATCTAGGGTTATAAAGAAGAGTTAAAAGAACACTTTAATAAAATTTTTATCCATTTATTGATTTATTTCAGGGCTTGAGAAGTGGTTAAATAAAGGTGTTACACCTACGGTAACACTGAAACGCAAAGGGTTAACTGTATCGTATTAAAAACTACAATTGCCCACGTTTCCTTAATGTGTTATGTATTGTGTTGAAAAGTTCAAACTATTGCTATTCAATGGTATTTTTTTTCGTATGATATTCAGTATGAATAAAAAATCTGGAATAGTAAAATAAACTGTATTTAAAATTATAAATTTTTGAGAATACCGATCAATCACCTAGCTGCATCCTTGATAGCAAAAACTTTTATTTTCTCCGAAATAAATTTAATAGTTTCTTTTTATTACTAGTTTTAATAGTGATTAATTGAAACCATATTCATTCTTTTAATATTATTTTTTTTCTTTCAAGGTTAAGGCATTCATTAAAATGAATAATCGTAAAGTGTGCGCCAATTCAGTTTTCATTACCTTGATACTTTTTTTTTTTTTTTTGATTTTGTTGTATTACCTACAAATTTAAAATTTTTGAAATTATTAAAAAGAATGAGAAGAGCTGAAAGCAGTGATTTCAAACTGTGCGGCGCCGTTTCTCAGGGAATGGTCTTCAAAAGGGGCGAACAAAATTATTGGAATTTAGGTTGTAAAATTTACTGTCAACATAAACAAAACATTAATTTTTAACAGCTATTTTTGATTAATTTCACGAATTTTTTGCCAGACATTAGAATCAGATGCACGAAAAATAACATTTAATGCTTGGAGAATATCGTGTAAAGTTTTTTTTTTAATTTTTTCAGTAACTGCTGTGTGCTGTCCTTTGCGTGATTCTTGGTAGTTAGTGCACTATAGTAACTTTAATTATAGCAATATAAGAGAAACAAATGTCGAAAGTGGCCAGAAGTGAAAGTACAATTTTCTTTATATTGAAATGAGTTTGAAAATAAATTTATGAATTCAAATTTCAAAATTTTCTTAATAAAAATTATAAAATTCATAAATTTAAATAATAATAATAATAAGTTTTATCAAAATATAGCAAAAACTTTCCAAGGCAAATAAAATCATCGCGACATAAAACAAATGAGGGTATTTTCAAGATAAAATTAATTGACTTAAGAATTTAATTGGGTTATTTAAGAGAAAATGATTAAAAGTCAATGAAAGAGTTTCTAGAACTGTTCTTTTAGTTAAATGAGAAAAAAATATTTGAGCTAAGTGTTTTAATTTGCTGAAATATTGAAATTAGTTATACTAATGACATTAATGAGAAACCATTTTATAAAAAATATAAAAGTTATGAATCAACTTTCGAAGCCGTAAAAAGTTTTGAATGAAGCTTTGAACTCCAATGAATAAACGAATTTTATGACTCGCATTTGTTTCTGGTATGTTTGTTAATGATATTTAGTTTAATTATTTAGTTTAATAAAGGTTCAAAAGTTATGAAAAGTATTTTTATTAAATTCAACTATAAAGACAGCAGCATAATGATAGTAATATTTTATAACAGTCAGCAATACTTATAATTAAAAAATACTGCGTTTAATATGTCGTTTTGGGTTTTCGTTAACTAAAACCCAATAGTGTAAAAACAGTACACATTAAGTGAAATTAGTATTTAACTTATATCTGCCTTATACTTAACGATTAAGTGACATTAGAAGAACAATATTTGCTAAGCTTAATATTATGACCACTTTAACCCATCTTACTTAAATTGCTCTAAAAAATTATCTAAAACAGATTCAGCTAACTACTAATGAATAACAGTTCTTGAGACGTGTAGGAAGCTTCCTGTGCAGTGTGCAGTCAATCTGTTCATAATTCCAAAAACAAAATTTCTCAAGAATGTTAAAAGAGGTGTTTAGATTTTAAAATTTTTCATATTCACACAAAATATTTATTTTACCAGATCAAATTTCGCCAGTTGTAAAATTTTGTATTCAAAATGTAGTTTCAAACTCCCCTACTCTATAATAACTTTTTCACATTCATTCAAACATTTATTTCCAAGCTATAGCCATTTATTTGACGAATGACCACTTTACCCCGTTGACCACTTCCCCCACTAGAACCTATATCTTTTAAAATTAAATCATTGGAAGTTCAGTAACATATACGTTGAGAGCAAAAGTGGGGAAAATCAATTGTTTAATAATTTGTATTTACACCATCAGAGTTTGGTTTTAACCTCATTCTAGTGAATGCGAAAGTAGTGCAAAGTCTAGGTTCAACTACTTGCCGATTAACAGTAACCGTACTCGTTAAACGGAACAACAGTAGTATTTTGTGCTAAAGGAACTACTGAATCATTCAATTACTCACCACTTTTGCTCCCAACGGCTTTTATTTAAGAGATTATCTGTAGAATAGCAATAATTACAAGAAATTCAAAGGATACGGCATCAATCCCTGGTGTGGTAATTAACTCCCCGTGATTTACCCACTTAAAGAATAAATATTGAACTAAGTGAAAAGAAATACGGTTTTCTTACGTTTTCAATTTTTATTGAAATTTTTTTCTAATTAACTCCAACATTAAAATATATCTACACGCTTTGTTTTTAAAGTTTTTAATTAAGTTTTTTTTTTCCACTCTAGGAGGCCAGATGTGGTTACGTAGTATTATGGATGGCACTATATTTCATGTTGGAACCAGTGCCCTTATCCGTAACTGCTCTGATACCAGTTGTGGCCTTTCCTTTTCTTGGTGTTTTGTCAACTGCTGAAGCATGTTTACCGTACATGAAAGTAAGTAAATTTCTGGAAAACAATTGTAACAGTTAGTAGCTTATGTTGCCGTGTTTTCAATCTTCTTGATGCTAACTTTTTTTTAAATTAATGTTGAGACTATATTTGCTTTTTTCTTTCAGCCTTTTCCGTATTATTCGTGTTTGTATATCAATCCCATTATAGTTTTGAAGCCAAAAAGAAAAAAAAAGTTATTACCAGAAAAAAAAGCCGCTGTTAATATTATAGCTATTAACATTATTAATTTGAGTCAAATGAAGACAAAACAATAAATTCATCATTATTTAGCCTAGAAGCAATTCCACAAAAAAGTGGACATAAGGATTGAGATTTAAAAATTGTTTTATTGCTACAAGTAATACATCTCAAATTAAAGCTAATAACATAAGGTTTATGAAATTATAAGGAAAATTTTAATAAAAGTAACTTTTCTTAGATTTTTTTTTTTTTGCCCTAAAGTTAACGTAATATAAAAAACTTGTATTTTGGAAAAACATAGTATTTTCATTCGCCTAGGATTAGTATTTAAAACAGGAGAATTTCGTATGTGTGTGTGTATACTATTATTTGTAACATTTGTCTATCCTGTGGAATACTTAATTTTTCATAATAAAATATTTAACAGGTTTTTTAGTATAAATAAAATTATAAGGTCTCGCTACCACAGCCGTCACAAAAAAGATGCTTACGTTACCACAGGAAATATATTCTTCCATAGAAAAACATGAAAATTTCCAAAGTTATAATGTTTGCAGGTCTGATAAGAGTACAATGTTTAAATTTGATCAAATGTTTATTCTCTGGGAAAATTTGGTGTGACGGGTGTGACAAACGTTTGTGACGAGTTTGACAAAATCATTAAGAGAGGTGTAACAGCATTTAAAATATTTTTTAAAAACTGTCCAAATGAAATAGGAGATCAAACCATTTCATTTCTTAACAAATTAGCATTGTAGTTAAAACAAATACCTAAAAATCTTATAAAATGACAGATTTGAACTATTTTTATTTCAAAAATTTTTGTGTTAAGTGAGTTATTTTCATTTAATTCTTGAAACATTTCAAAGGAGTAAAATAGCTTTAAAGGAAGTAAATAAGCAGTTGCACATTTCCGTAACTGCTCTGCCTTTTTAAAATACCTCAGACAATTTTTTTTTCATGAGATAAAAAGTAATATCGGAGACACTAGAATTATACAACAAGTAAACTTTGCCCAAAATTATGGCACAAGTTCTCAGGATGCAATTTAAAGTCTTATTAACAAATTATCACATTTACAAAGTGTGCATGGTTGAAAAAAATACAATGTGCTCCCTTATGGAAGTAAATTACTGCATCATGACAAATATGCTCCATGGGGCATTTTAAAATGCTAGCATAACTGATCTGAAAATAGAATTGCCTTTGCTATGAAAAGCGAAAAAAATGTTCCGATTTCTGTAGAGCTCAATCAAAAAAAATGTACAACAATCAAACTAGTGCTTTTTTCTAAGAGGGGATTTTCAACTGACATGAAATTAGATTACTTTCACCATTTTGTCAAGAACGTACGCTGTGTAGTCGTATTTGTGGAGGGCTAAATGCAGTCAACGTTGTCAAAACGAGCTAAGTCAAATCAAACTGCTTTTCATTTATTTAATTGTTCAGTGAAGATGACAGGAATTGATCTGTATATTGAAGCAAACACTGTAGTCTGAGTGAATATCGTCTGCAAGTTAGAATTAATGAAGAAATGAAGTTCAGAGAAGTGACAACTTTTGGGAAAGCAGCTTCTGATAATGTTTAAGCTGAACAGACTGCAAAGGTTACATTGTAAAATATAACTATCACTGCAACTCAAATGCTATATCTTACTCCCAGTCAGGTTATATTAACACATGATACAGCTTTTATTTTTCTTTTCACTAACCACCCAAGGAAATGTAGTACAAAGCAGTACATTATCAGTATTATGTTACTGTTTTAGTTTTAACTTTAAAAAGAAAAAATAAGTAGTAAAGATATGCAAGCTAATGGATGACGCTGTTTATTTTTCCCCATAAAAGGTGATATTTAAAAAAGTAATTGTTCGTAATTACCACAAAAAAAAAGGCTACACTTGACCTAATTTCGTTAGCGGCTATTAACGAAGTGCTAAACTAAATGTAAACGCAGTACTAGCTATTTTTTCTTATGAAATTAAATTTACATTCACTATTGTCAAGTATGTCATCTGTATTGATCACTATTATTTTAGAAATTGCTGTTTAGTAAAAAATAAATAAATTCACCATAAATATTATGTATTAAGTTTCACTTGAATGTCTTTTATTAGGAAAAAATGCTATAGTCATGCAACTTTAAAACATTCACAGGACTTTCTAGAAATATGAGTGCAGGTGAAAACTCGTGTCTCGCAAATGTCACACCCGTCACAAGATTTTAAAAATTTCTTTAAAAAAATTGAAAAGTCCCGCAGTTTTGCTTCAACTCAGTTATTCAGGCAAATGCATAGTTAAAATGATTAAAATACTTTGTTAGTGTTTGTTAATTAATTTAGTGCTCAAAATGTTTGTTTAACCAGTAAAAATAGTGTCTGAATGTCACACCCGTCATAATGGAATTGTCCCTAGGCAATTTACCCTGATTATAACAGCATGTCCTTTCACGAGATTTTGCTTATCCTAATATCATGTAATTCAAAATTTTAGAGCATTTTAAATTCAGCGAAAATATTAAGTTATTTGAAACAAAATTGTTTGGTAGCTGAAGTGGTGAGCAAAGATTAGTTACCTCGTGTATTTCAAAATTCACCTTTTGAAATTATCTTAATTGATTAAAGCGTCTGTCACACGAAAAACATTTTAAGCGAACTTTTTTCGTTCATTACCCATTGACTCCTCTTTTTCCTTGAAGTTACCGCGTTAGTAAGACTAGATTCACGGGTTAGTCACTACTTTTAAATGGTTCATTTAATTTGAACTTATTTTATTCATATTTTTGTTATTTTTCTCGTTATCATTATTAAATTTTTAATAATTGTTTTGCAATTATATTTATACTTACTTTTAAATTTAATGTTGATTTATTTATTTTCTTGTTCAAAAAAAAAAGAGTATGTTTAAAATTTGAAACACAAAAAGTTTCATATCCCGCTTTAGCTTTTTTCCGTAAATTTTGACTAGAGAATTATCTTTGCTCCCAAACAGTCAAAAACCCTTAATGTCATCAAGTTTGACGTTTTGCTGATACCATAAACATGAGTGCGCGATGCCGTGCGCTAGAAAGTAAACGAACTTGAATGGCTTTGAAAGTGAAAAGTCGGGTTCAATTACATTCCATTAAAAAAAAAGAAAAAAAGAAATCCTTCCTCAAGAATTTATTGACATAACCCAATTGAAGTGCGTGGTGAAGAAGCCATGCTGTTTACTATTCTAATTCTTAGACTTTTTGAGCAATCACGATTGCTAATTGTTTTCACTTGACCGTCCTTGATGTTTGGTTCTTTTTTCAACCGCACCGTCCTCTGCAGGCGCGACTCCTCCCTGTAGCCGCTTCTCCTGGTAGGTGGCTTCCATGTCCGACACACACGCACGCTCATACACGTACACAGTCACACACATACACACACGCACTTTTACGCACCTACACACACGCCTACGTGCATTCACACAGGTCTACGCACACACAAAAGCCTACACATACACTTACAAAAGCCTACACATACACTTACACAACTGTATACATTTAACCGCCCAAGAGGAGGGACAGAAGCCGTTTCTAGAAACAAGTGAGAAGGGCAGTAACTAATGTGTAGGATCCTGTCGCAACTCGTGATTGCGAAAAACACAATTTGAATTCAAAATTTCAGAATTCAAATTACCATTCATTTTAACCTAAAGTGAAGTTTTAGTCCATTTGAGCGACTCCACTAAAAACGATTTTGAATAAAATGTGAAATAGTGTTACCATTACGTGCGAAACCTCGTGCAGTATTGTTTTGCATTTCTGCTTCTGATGAACATGCCCAATTCACAACAAGATAAACTTTTATTTAAAAAAAATGACTTTAAATTACAGCGAATTCCAAAAAACATCCCAAAACTCAGCAAACAAGGCGATTTCACGCTGTAGGCGTCGTTGCAAGGACAACTCAAAAGAAAATTTTATCGCAAAAATTACTTCAAGTTGTCATTTACTTTGAATAAAGTAAAATTTCGAATTCGGACTCATTAAAATTTCTACGAATTGCTGTTCAGTTGAGCAATTGCAGTTTGGGGTTGAGCATGGTGTCTACACCCCATACAAAATATTATGAAGTCACGATTGCCCTTGGGTTGTAGCCACCTTGTTGAAAGCACACATTAATAATTTTAAACTTAACTATTTTCACTGGTTAATATACTTTTAAACATCAAGTTCTGATTTGAGTAAGTATTCGTCTAAAGATAGCGATAAAAAAAAAAGAACAGCACATGATTTATTTTGTGGTGAAGAAAACTGTCACCGAAATAGGAAAGCTCTTCTTAAGTTTAGCGGGGAACAAGCGAGTTCATTCTTTTCATACTTCCTGCACTTACTTATCAAATTGACACGATAACATTCTTTTGATGATTAAATGGAAATTTATTAGTATTTTGACTACACGTGGTAGATTTATGATACGATTCTGTGTGCTTACTGGAAGGACCGTCATTTCCAATTATTCCAGCGCGGGAAGGAGAGGGGGGTAGATGGTGAGCCCAACAGCAGAATTTTTCAAAATCAATCTGCAAAGCAGCAGAAACATAGTCTGCTGGATAAACCGACATTATATTAATCATAAAACTTAGACAATGACGGGTAAAGCTTGAAAATAAGATGCAAAACTAAGAAAACTTTTAGTTAGATGCACGATAACATGTTTAAAAAGTAAATAGAAAATTTGGTTAGCTTCAGTAATTTTTTATTTGAAGCATGAAAAAGAGAGGGATTAACTATCTTAAGTTCTTTCGTTTTTTCGTTCTTCTTAGTTCTGATATTTTCCAGGTTTATCTATCTGAAGTGTTCAAATATTATTTTAGTTATTTTTCCTAAATAACAAATATAGTTTGCAGTGGTGGTGCGCGATCGATGGAAAATATCGATGTTTCAAAATATCGATAGTATCGATATATCGACTGGAATAACATCGGTGTTTTGAACACCGAACTTTTTAATGTATATCTCGAATAGCTGTTTTAATGATGGAGCTTAAGTACCTGTGTTTATTAATTAATAACTAAGGTTTTTGAACTTCGAAAGAAAAGTCATTAATAATAATATAGTTAATAATTAATTTTTCAAATTGAGTAATACAAAGGAATAAACAACTCCTGTATGGATTTAAAATGCAAAAATTGCCACAACAATAAAAGTTTATATGAAACATTTCGTAACATCTTTTATTTTCCACCCGAATGATACAAAAACTGAAAGAGAGTTATTTAACAAAATTGATGCGAATCTATTAGAAAAAAGTGAAAAAAAATTCAAAATAGTTAACACACACTCACAAACACACAAAGAACGAAAAAATAAAAGAAAAAAAAAGGAAGAAGAAAGAAGGAAAAAAGAAAGAAAAGAAAAGGAAATATAACAACAAATAATTGCGCTAGCATACTTACATCCAATTGAACTATGTAGAACTGATAAAAATATACTAAAACGAAAAATTAATTCAAAAATTATATCTATGTTTCAAAACATCAATATTTTTAGGTCAATGTTTTGACACCATCGTTATTTTGTCACAGATGTCGCACTTGTAACACTCAATGATTTAGTTAGCAGCATGCTGGGAAAAAGAATTGTTAACTTGTCTGCTACATAAGTGTACATACTTCTATCGACAGTTATCTATAGAGAACTCTTTCCAGTGTGATAGACGTCAAAATAACTGATTTATAATGGAGTTGACATCATAACTGCAAACACATTTCACATTTTTAAGAGTGTTTTTCGTTCAGTTATAAAAACTCAATATCGAAAGCAAAACATTGATTTTAGAAAAAAACAGCGACTCTAAAACACCGATATTTCGAAAACTTCGACGTCTCTCATAATTAACTGGAATTAGCTAGAGAAATGACGCATAGATATAACAGGGAAAAAACGTAAGAATAAATAATGTGCTAATATGTAGATTCATTTACATTTGAAACACAAAGAAAAATTGCACAAATATTTTTTTAAAGCATTTATATTTATACTGGTTGGAAAGTATTGCAAAGAGTATGGCACATATTTAAGGTAAAATTATAATCTGTACTTAAATCAATGATTTATTGAGAAAAACCTACAGCAACCTCATTATTCTAGTTAATAGTATTCTGAAATAAATAAGGATTGTTGACTTTTCTTCAATAGAAGCTTAATTTAGATAACTAACTACAGAAAACTTTGTCCAGTGAATGTTGAAGTCATTGATTAAAGATGTAGATTTTATCACAACAGCATTTTCATAAACAAAACATCAGTTTTTATTTTGTGGTTCAATGTCGACATCGGAAAAATATCAAACTCAAAATATATTTCTGCCCGAATGTTTGGCCTAAGCAATATTTATTTTGTTTACAGGATACCATCATGATGTATGTTGGAAGTCTCATGTTGGCAGTAGCAGTAGAACATTGTAACCTTCATAAAAGAATAGCTCTAAAAGTGCTTCTATGCATAGGAACTGGCGCAAGGTGGTAAGTAATTTCTTTCAATAAATTCTTCAGTATACATTATCATTGATACATTCTTTTCCATTCTACAACTTTTTAATAGGGATAAGAGTTGAAAACTCTTTTTTTTTGCATTTGACTGGATACTCAGAATGTGATGAAGTTGTTTTACATGTTTACTTGAATATTTATTGATGCTTGTCTTGTTTCTTATTGTTTTGTATACTATTTGACAAAATACGTTTTAATCGTGTTAAAAAAAAACTACGTTAAAAAACAATCTTGGCATTCTTCAGAAAATGACTTTATTTTTTACTTTTTAGCCCAATTTTTATAATATGAATATAGAGTTTTTTCCTCTCAATGTTGTTTATCCTATTCTGTAGTTTTTCTTTTTCAAAATTTTATCATACTATATTATTTTACAAATTATATTTAAAATATCAATAATATCTACGGCTATGGTGCATAAAGGATCTTAAAGTTTGTGTAACTTGCCGTAAATTATACAAATTACAGTACTAAGACAATGAAGTTAATAGTTAACCATTTTTAATTGCAAACAGTTTAATCAGCAAAATGCCTTAAAAAGCCTTAAATATCCATTTGAGAATTACTGATTTCCTGTCCACAAATTGCTTTTCAGTCCAAGGTCGCTGTTTCGCCATGTCAACCTAGTCGGAAAACTAGGGACCTGACACGGAATAGCAGTTGTATTAGTCATAAAAATTTTCGTGGGGAGGGGACGCGACCGCCAAACTGACAAGGGGCCCGTTTTGGCTCTCGGCGGCCTTGGCTCATCCTGTTTCATCGGACCAATATGGTTAAACAAATGCACAAACTGTCTCAAGATCGCCCTCTATCGATTTACAAACATATCTCCCTAACAGATTCACCCAATCAAAGTAAATGAACTTGAAATAACGCGCTACGAATTAATAACCTCATTTTTAGTTGTCCCTTATTGTATTTAAACTGGAGGAAGATAAAGCTGTGCACTGTAATACTTTTTAAAAACCCATCGAACAATGGGGTGGTTGCCTTCAGTCAAAAATATTACTTTTAGTCATTGAAATGGATAGAATGAGCAAAAAAAAATTACATGGACCCAGAAAATACTTTCATTTTCCCAACAGTAATTTTTTAAATTAATTTTTTTAAATGTTCGATTTTTCAAACAAGGCGTGGTCTTTATGACGTCACAAACGATGCAATTTGGCTCATCTTTCTACTACGTTTCCACGTTATGATAATCAAGCAGCGAATTAAAATTGCACTCTACGCTTGCTACCAACCATATCGTTGCCAAAACAGGTGAGTAAAGATGCAAATTAAATATTGTGCTCTTCTGAATGGCAACAGTGAATGGCATTTCATCATTTGTGATGTCATCGGCAGAAACGTTAAACGATGAAAGAGCACCGATTTAAGTTTTTTTTTTTTTTAACATTAAACTTAAAGAAATTATTTAAAAAGATCCTATGTTTTTAAACATGTTCCTTTTAGAAAAAAATATTTTTGAAATTTTGGAAACGACCCCATTGAGGCAGTGAGAAGCAAAGAGATGTAAGTGTCAAAACTAAAAAATTCGAGATAACTAGCGCAGATGTTAAGAGAACCTCTTCTCTTATGGGGCAAGTAACTCTGGTAGGTGCTGCTATACAGCATGATTTAGAAGAGAATTTCAATGAAAGCCTACCTAAGATCTGATCTTCAAACGCGTTTTACTGAAAACTTTAAATAGTCCACTTATATCTCTTTGCTTCTCACTGCCTCAATTATATTTTTTGATACAGTAAAACCTGTAAAGTTGACTACCCCTGTAAGTTGACCTCCTGTCTAAGTTGACCGCTATTTTCAGGCACAGAGTTAGATCTATAACATATAATTCAAACTCTATCGGTTGACCACCTGTTGAAGTTGACCACGAAAGTAGTGCATCGCAAATGGTCAAACTACAGGTTTTACTGTACTTGAATTTACGATAGGTATCCGTTATCGATGTATGGACCTTTTAAAGACTTTGACACTTCTGTGGCTTACAAATGCGTCACTTGAACACGACTCCGAATTTCCATAAACAAAACCGACCGCGTTTAGTATTCCTGATTAATTAAATGTTCCACCAGCAATTTCATGTTTGAATCTTCAATAACTCAGACTAGAAATTCTCTTTTACACGTTCCACCTATTAATATTAAGAACTTCCTTTAGTAAAAAAACATTTTTTTTGGGGGGGGGAGGTTTCTTTTTTTTTTTTCCTGTTCTTCGATTCGATTTCAACTCAGTAGAGAAATGCTCTCAGGCGTTTCTGAAAATTCTGTATCATGAAGTGATGAAATACTGTTCTTTAATTATGTAAATAAACGAGTTGGAGTTAGTCGTGCGCTTCACTCATCACCTACAATGCAAATGTGGTTAAGTATCATTTTAGCTGTGTTGCAAAAATTATTGCTTGCACTGGTATCTGTGCACACATGCCGACATTTTATCGTATTTGCTAAAGCTCATTGTACGTCAAATGAATGACGATCTGAGAGAAATATTCAAAAGGAGAGAGAGAAGGTGAAGAAGTTAAAAATAAAGAAGGCATTTATTGTTTCAGACGAAGTTTGTGAATATATAATGAAGGTAATGACAGGCTATATAAAGAAAATTATAAAAATTAAGTAACAGGAGAATAAATAATGTTGCTATTTCTTATTCGAAATTGATGATTTTCTTTTAACGTTTATGATGACAGCCCTGCAGCTTAAAAAATGATGAAGACATGTAATTGAAAACTTTTGTTCTGTCTTCTGATTGTTCGGCAATCAATTAAATGAGATTAGCGTCGCTGCTTGCAGACTTGGAAAACACAGCTTGAAGATCATACGTAAAGTAGCTCTTGCTTGGAATCAACTTTGATTTAACTCATAAACGGTTAATGTTTAATAAATCATCAATGGGCATGTTTTGTAATATTAGTCCTACTTTTTGTTGTTGCAAGTACATATTTAGTGTAGTTTGGGAAATTATTATAAACAAATTATGAAGAAAAGAAATGATCTGTACAGTAAAGTAAAATTATTGCTTTAATGAAAAGTCTTCCAGAAATTTTAAATCAAATATAAAAATCAAATTTTAAAATTCAAAATATATATATATATATATATATATATATATATATATATATATATATATATATATATATATATATATATATATATATATATATATATATAGTCGAACACGCTCATAACGAGGGAGAAGGGACCACAATATTTGCTCGTTATTACCGAGTGCTCGTAAAAACCGGGTTTGTGAAAAAATCATTAAAAATATCACATACTTGCTTTGATTGTTTTCAATTCCTCTATAGTGGCAATGAAGTTGGTTAATGCTAATGAACTGTCTTATTGCTTCTTTCTTGCGCTATTGATGTCTTCCAAGGAATATTCATTGACCAAAACATCGTCATTTTCACCCAGGACTAAAACGGTTGAACTTTCTCTGCATATCAAATGACATTAGTAGTTCAGCTTCCAACTCTTCACAATTTTTGCTATCGTCGTCGCTTTCATTGAATTTTTTATTTGCATCAGCTTGAATTTGAGCTACAATGTAATCGGAAATAAGTATATTGGAAGTGATAGCATTGACGTCAACAAATATAATTTTTCAATGCTTCTCTTACTACAAATTCAAAAAACTGCTGTCATGATTTGTTTTAAGAGTTTAAGATTCGTTATTTTGCTAGAAATCAATAGAAATCTAATGAATTACAAGTATTGCTCGTTTTAAGCGGGTTTTGCTCGTTAAAAGCGAGTTTTACTTCCATCGACTTAACATTGTACACTGTTAAAAATTTTCCGGAAAATTTACGGTAATTGTTACTGGCATCCATGTTGCCAGTAACTATTACCGTAAAAATCAAATGTTACTGTAAAATTTTATGGTTTCCTCGGTAGGCCACAGCAACCAATTGGCACTGGGATCGCTTATTTCTCCGGTATAAATTACCGTAAAAATCAGCGATGCGTTAGCGATGCCATTTTACAGTAACAATTACCAGAAAATCTTCCTGAATTTTTAACAGTGTGCCAACCAAATATTTCTGATTTCCTCGTTAAAACGGAGTTTTCGTTAAATCAGGGCTCGTTATAAGTGATTTCGACTGTATAAAAAAAATGTCTTCGTTTCCCTTTTTAGGCTCATGCTGGGTTTCATGCTTACCACCATGTTTCTCTCAATGTGGATCAGTAATACAGCAACTACTGCGATGATGGTTCCTATTGTTGATGCAGTTCTAAACGAGCTCGAGAAAGAAGAAAACGAAAAAGAGCCACTGAAAAATGAAATACCAGTCAGTTGTAAGTCTATAAAAGTTCTGAGTCCTTAATATTTTCATGCCAAGTTTCTACTATCTTTTCTTCTTATACTAACCGCTTACATAAACTTATAGAAAATTGCTGTTCCTTCTTTTTATCAGATAACACAATTTCTTTTTAAGGCGTCATAATGGAGGTCGTAATAGCTTTTTTGAAGCTCTTGACCATTCACTATTAAACCATGTAAAGTTGAAAAAAAAAATCCAGATTCAATCTGTTATTGCTCACAGTGTTGGCGAATTTGAAATGGATTGACTAAAAAAATTTAACCAATCAATGACCAAAATTGTATGGTTTAGCTACAGGTGTGCCTCTGAAAAACTGTTCCTTGGGCCTAAGATACCTTAATCGGGCCATGAGGGGGCATCGTTCTTAGAGGGACAGACAAAACTGTTCAAACAATATGAAATTTTGTCTACAAGGGCTCTCTCTCCCGAAAAATTTACGACTTTAAATACGGCATTTCACTTGAAATAAACTTACATAGTATACTAAATAATATAAACATTTTCGCGAACATGTTAAAGGTCTGAAAACACTATATGCACCTCAGTTGGATATAAAGCTACAAATTACCACCCCATGGCCAGAGCTAAGACGGAGTTGCAAGCAAACATCAGAAAGGTCAGTTATAGCATCCAGAGATTGCAGCTGCGCTCTAGCTTAATGCTCATGAGTCTGGAGTAGCTAAAACCGTGCTCAGGCAAAAAAACTCATATAAAGCTGAGTAGATTATCACACTGGTAGATAAAAATACTTTTGCATAACAGAAAGAGGTGTGCAAACATGGCGGCTCCCTATCGAAAAAGGAAAGACAAAAGTTAGGGTATAAACACTATACCCCCCAGCTATTGCAGGAGAAAGTCAGCAAAAAGAAGAGGATGCGTGAAGGGGGTCAGAACCCTCTCGTAGAAATTTGAAAAATTGATGTCAAAAACGCAATTTTCGGAACGTTTTGGTGGTAAACTTAGGTGAGATGGGGTTGAGCTTCCTTCCCGAGTATTTTTCCGTACTATAGTCCATTTCAGGTTTTCACTAGCGATATTAGGGGATTGAATGCTCTTTCCAGAAATTCGCACAAATAAAAGGTTAAAAACGCATTTTTATGCTATATGTGATAACGTTAAGGTGACAGGGAAGGTCCAGGGGCTCTCTCTGCAAAGGTTTTTCGCTATAGAACTCGGGAAAACACAATTATAGACTATCTTTGGGGACGTTAGGAGAGAAATTCTTTGGTGATTTACTTTTAAAAAAATTTCAAAATTAGTTTCATTAAGAAGGAGTTTTATGTAACTTCTGGTGAATTTTTGTTACTAGGCCGCTCTCCTCTGGATGTCTTTCGACATTGAACACTCCAATTCAGGTTGTAACTGGTGACGTTTGGGAAATGAAGAGGTTTTCGGAGGCACTATCTGGAAAGTTTTGTCAGTGAAGTATGAAAGACGAAAATTTTAGTCGATGTTTGGTTAAGTTTAGAAACTGGGACGTTTTGGAGGCTTTTCATGAAACTATTTTAGCAACTAATTCTTCAAAAGGTGACGTTTCGTTTGGGAAATGGAAAAAGTTCACAAGTTTTTTGACCCTGAAGTTCGAAAAAAACTCAACGATACGCTTTCTTCGTCAACGACCTCCTAACGTCACAAAAGTGATGTCAGGTCTTTATTCCGAGTTTTTTCCCAATTGAGATCCTAAAGATGTGACTTAAGGTTTAGGTTTGGGAAAGATAGAAGAATGGGGACTTCCTGCCTCCTCTTGACTCTATCGGCGTCACTCCCTCCTGAAATCTCTTTCAAGAAGTATTTCAAGAAGAAGAAGAAATATTTGGGAATTCTCCCGAGGAATTTTCTAAAACGAAATTTAAAGCTACGGGGGAGGTGCACGGGGGAACCTCCGGAAATTTATAAAAGTTGAAGTCTTAGAAGCGCAAAAATTTGTCTGTGTTTAAAGACGTTTAGCGTGTGGAGAAGAATTTGGGTATCTGCTTCGGCTAAATTTGGAAATTGAAGTTTAAAGGCCCAATTTCCCCTATCTTTTATAGTAATATTAGGAAAAGAATGAGTGTTCGGAGATCTTCTCCAGAACTTTTCGAAATCGAAGTCTTTAAAACGCATTTCAGGCTCTCTTGGACGATGCTAGAAGACGGGTTGGGATTCGGAGGCTGTCTTCTGAAATGTTTTGAAATTGAAATTCTGAAAACACAATTTTGATTTATATTTTAATGGAATAGGTTGTCTCCAAAGGAAATGTTTCAAGCTTGAAGGCCTATAGATGAATCTTTTTTTAGTCACGTTAAGGACAGTGTTTAAGGACTTTCCCTACAACATTTCGACAATAAAGCTAGAAAAGCAAGATTAAGCTTTTTTTAATGGTATTGTTAGGGGAAGGAGATTCGGGAGGCTACCGTCCTAAAAACATATTTTAAAGCCCACTTAGGCGACGATAAATAAAGATAGGTGTAGTATCACAAAAAAGTAGTTTGATATTGAAACGCCAAAATAAAATTTCATTTTATGTTTGTCCAAATAAGGGGTGAAGATTATGTTAGTAGGAAAAAATAAAGCTAGAAAATTTTCTCCAGAAATATTCAAAAATAGTGTATTAAAAATGCAATTTTAAGTAATCTTTGATGACATTAGGGGGAAGTGGGGGCTCACTCAAAAAGTTTTCCGAAATTAGAGGCCTAAAAACAGTTTTAAGCTCTCTTTGTAAAAGCATAGCAGTATGTAAAATCTCCGAAAATTCGGTTTATCCAGTGCGAGTTCTGACCTCATTGGGAGGGGCGGGGACTATAGCCCTGTTAGCCTGAGAAAGACGTAAAATATATGACTGTGTTAATTTGAAACTGATAACTTCAGGTTAAAAAACCTTGATAGAATCAAGACGAAGCTATTTCCTCCAAGTCTTTCCATGCTATCGCAAATCACATTGTAATCTGTTGTAAGTTTTGACCGAATGGAAGAAGGAGCTACAGCTCTTTTATCCCTCCCCCCCTCAATTCACCATTAATATGCTACAGTGTATATATTTATTTAAATACAATGCATATATAAATTCAGAAAATTATTTAAGTATTTGAAATCTTTGAAATTTCGGTTTTGTTTAGAGGTATTTCTTACCTCATGGAGGAAGGGGGAGGGCTATAGCCCTCTTAAATAGAAGTGTAACATATATGGCTTGTTTAATTTGAAAATTATAACTTTAAGATTTCAAAGAAAAAAAAAAAGATAACAGAACGAAACTGTTTCCTCCAAGCCTTTCCATTCCATTTCAGACCACAACTTAATCTGTTTTAAGTTTTGACCAAATAGGAGAATGGGAGGGGCTACAGTCTCCTCCCCCCCCGTCATCTATTAATATGCCACTATATATTGTAGCTATATTTAAATGTAATGCATATTTAAATTCGCAAATGTATTGCAATATTAAAAGACTCAGAAATTTCAATTTTATGTAAGTTTAGTGTGGCCATAAACAATGGCCTAGCTAAGTTCCAATTATTTTACTCATAAATAAAAAAAATTAAAAAATACCTTGTTCTCGGAAAAGAAACTTTTAATAATTAAAAATCGAGGCTAAGTTAATATCAAAGTAGTAATTTTGTTAATTGTGCAAACAATCAGCTATTTTAATGATTAGTGGGTATATAATATTAAGCTCTCTTAATTAAAGTACGGCTTAATTAGTAGTTTCAAATGTATGTTAAAAAATAGTACTTAGTAATTTTGAGGATATACTGGCAATTTCTAATTTTGATAGAATGCCTATTATTGATGTATTTCCCCTTTATCATTAATTTTCACCTCAGAAATAATGACATTGATAAGGTCTGTCACGGAGGTGAGATTCACGTAGGTGAGGAATTTTCCATTAAGATAGGCCTATTAGACACATTTTTCAGGAAATTTTTTTTTCTTCGTTGCTACAATCTGCATATGTTAAACATATGAAAACATGTGCACTCCTTTTTTTTACATTAGTTTACATCCCTGAAATTCAAGTTCACGGAGGTGAGAAGTCAGAATAGCCATACTAAGTTTTTAAAGTAAAATCTATCTTTTTGTTTTTCGACAAAAATCTCACAACTTTAACTATGGCTGAAAATAAACAAGGGGTCTGGCTCCCTTGTATCATGGAAAATAAAATTTGATGTCATACTGCTACGTGTTATTGAGGAATGGCATTTTGTGTTTAGGTAACGGAGGTGAGAATTTATTGTGTGACATGACTTCTTGTCTTACTAAAACGAACTAAAACACAATATTAAAAAACTAAATATACTTAAACAATTAGTATTTGAGACACTTGTGAAAGGAATAATCAATAAATAAGTAGGGGAAAAGGGGGCACATGTAAACAATTTTTTTTGTCAAGTCTTTATTTTTCCAAAAATATGATCAATTTTTCAACGCAAAAGTGTCCCTATGATTGAATAAACTTTTCTTTGTGCCATGGATTTCTTTAGGGATTTTTTTACAAAATTATTTCTATAGTTTAGGGTATTTTTAAGAAACGTCTTCAGATGTTCACATGTGCCCCTATAGAGGGGCTTGGAGCACATATGAATACGGGTAAAAAATGCAGGAGAAGCATAACATTTTTAAGAAAAATTCTTCAATATGAAACATATACCTAAGTAACAATACATTGAACTCAATACGTTAAAGGGTTTGTAACCTATACTGCGTGAGTTTCAATTGCTCAGTAATTGTTCCACTAAGAAAGTACTTTTTTCCGAATATATAACTGCTCACATTCAAATTCTAAAGCCTCGTAGCCTGTTCTGATCACTAAATAGACTAGAAAAAAACTAATATGACTACATAATACAAAGAACTTTTTATTACGTGAGGGTTATTTGACATATATTCTGCTTTAAAGCTTCATACATTGTTTGATAGTGTATTTTAAAATGATCTTGAACTTCCGCTTTTAATTAAATGAAAATATTTTGTGTCTTTTTACTTCCTGTAAATATTATGTAACCCTAAATTATTGACTTAATTAAAAATTAAATTAATTAACTAATTAAGTAAGAAAAGTTTTTAAAAATAAAAATAATAAACATAAAGTAAATAAATATTTAATAATAATAATAACAATTAACAATAAATTTACAAACTATAGGAAAATAATAATTATAAATATTTACACATTTTTTAACACTTACAATATCCTGCACTAATAATAATGTTACGGAAAGCGGGTATGAGAAATGTTCACTTGTGATCCTAGATGTTGTGTTCACAAGTGCCCCATCGTCTACTTTAGAGCTAACTCGCAAAAATAAAGAATTTTTAATTTAATAAAAAAAATTAAACATTGTCATAAATTTACTTGAATGTTCATACAATGGTTCGTAATATTTAGGTTTAGAATTGCAGCTAGTTTTGAAAATGTTTTCTCGAGAAGAAAACAGCGGAAAAAAAAAACTTTCAACACCTGCTAAAACAAAGAAGTTGCCACCACAGACACATAAAATGGCTTATTGCTCTAAATGTTTGTGTAATAAATACAACTGGTACTGTCCTTTTTTCAGAATTTTTCCATATTTTTTGCTTGAAGCAATCTTAGTAAAATACACCATGTTCACATGAACCCCCTTTTCCCGTATATACTTTTAATTAAACAAGTTATTAAGCAACATAAACAGTCAAACAAGGTGTGTGACATGCCACGGAGGTGAGAATTCACTTGTTGTGAACCAAAAATGTACTAAAATAAAAATTATTATTAAAAAATTGTTGGAAGGATATATATTTTTGATAAAATTAAAAATCATAATTAATTTTTCTTTAAAGTTTTTGCTATAAAAGGAATGTGACAGAAAAGTTACAGTTTTTAAAGAATGACCCATATAAGTAACGGTGAATGCGTAGCTTTGGAGACAAAATAAATCAATATTGAAACAGGAAAAAGGAACGATTTTGCATTTTACTGATACAGTACACCATAATTGTAATTATTAGGCAATAATATAATCAGAATTTCAGTGAATGAAATTATTAGACATTTTCATTTTACATGCATGCCATGGGCGATAATGTCACTTTCAAAAAAAAAAAAAAAAACCATAAAACATTTTCTAAGAAAAAACACGGAATACGGTGTGTATCCACTTATTAAGCATTAAAAGGTTTTCAAATAAGCCAATTTTTAGATTTAAAAAAAATGGGTTTTTTGAGTAATCTCACTTCAAAAAACGTTAATTTTTAAAAAATTTCAAAATTTCAAATTTTATTTCAAAGACTGTATGCATCTAAGGATTATAATAAAATATGTTATGGAACTATCATATAAGGGCTTTAGACTACCTTATCAAAAAAACTTTTAAAAACGATGTCTAGATGATATATGGGTCATTCTTTATTTTAAAAAAAGAATCATTTAAATAGGTTAAATACTTCTGAAATAATATTCCTTTCTCAAATCGAGTGTTTTGCTATTTTTTTTCTTTTTCAAAATGGCCGACTTTGTGTAGAATTTTAGAAGGCTGTAACTGAAGAAAAAAAATTTTTTCCTCCAAAATTCTTTTGAAATATTTCATAATTCCCTTAGTTGTAGCTACTGTAAGTTTTTCAAATAAATCGGTGATGGTCATGTGACAAGCCCTGCCCGATCTGAAATGGAATGGCTCAATAGTTTTCTTTCGTAGTATGTCAGAAATGTACATGAATAAAACCAAGCCGTGGTTATTTTTGGTATGCAAAGGCGTTTTCTTGACAACAGCATTTTATGATGCGAATGAAAATTTGATGGAAAACTATGATAACCCATGTCGCTCACTCACTGCACCACTTTTGATAAATGAAGTACCTAAATAGTGAGTAACCTATGAATTTTATGAAGAGTTCTCAGTAAAGGAAACCAATTAACAGATTGTCTGCGCAATCAGCTATTAGCTTGAAAAATCGTGCGAAATAATATTTCATGAGGCCTTATGACAATTCATGTGTAATAAACTTAAGTTTTGGTAATTTTAAAGGACAAATTTTGGCTTTATTCTCAAGAAGGTGCAGAACAGTTATAGGAGAGTATTAATTTCCTGTAAGGAGAAAATTATAATAAACAAGAAGTTCTGTCTAGAACTGTACGAGCCTACTTTCCCGTATACTCATACTACTTTCTAGTACCTGATCAATATTTTCAAAAATAGCTAAAATCGCAAATTGTTTCAAACATATTTTTTTAATAATTTAAGCTAATTTCTAGGAATAAAATATTCTTCACTCGTCTAAAAAATTAGATGCGTAAAAAATTAAAATAATAATAAAATTAAGTTTAAAAAAACCGAACAAATAAAATAGCAGCACCTTTTAAACAAAGCAGCTAATACACTTTTTTCCATTAAAAATAATCGTTTCTTTTTCCCTGTTGCCAAAAATATTTTTTTAAATAAATTAATGCACTTACCCAAATAAATAAAAACGATAAAATGTCAACTTAAAGAAATACTTTTCATTCGGAACTCCAGCGCTCGAATACGCTACCTTGCGGTGATTTACAAAACTGCCGATGGAACTAAAACACTGCCACGTTTTAGTTCCATGTGTGTCTGTTGACGTAAAGACAGGCAGTTTGTTCTGAGTATTTATTAACGCAATCGATGTGTCTTAGTTTGCTTTCAGCTACAGAAATTAATTCGTCCCCTAAGAGTATTCTCGAGCTTCTCAAAATAATGTTAGTTTTCCTTATTTCTTTCAAAAAAGTATTAAATGGTGGACGCGTAAACAAGAAAACTCTGGATTAACAAAATTGGATAACGTTATACCAGGTAAAATTTTTTATTGTTTTGTATGAATTTGTAAGAATATGAGTTTTTTTTAATCTTAAATTAGTTTAACTAATCATATTTTACAGCAGCATTTAGTTGGAATGGACAGTATGCAAAATATTTTCTTGGATTTATTATCGTAGAACAAAATGAAAAATGTTTAACCTAGAAAGAATTTACTTTATTCCTTTTATTCTCAGCTGAAAGGTTTCGCCAAATTTGTTTAGGGTTATAATTTTGGTATTGTGCGAGCAAAGTAGCCTTGGCGAGATTTCGCGTTTTTAGTTAAACCATTTTTAATTTTTATCATGAGTGGAATAAAATGGTTGTAAGATTACAGAATTCGATAAGTGAAAAGAAATAATGGTCAATCAACTGAAAAGAAAACTACCACCATATATCCGTGAGAATTTTGTTGATGATTTGCATAACATGACACAATTAAATCGTAACTCAGAAATTAGAAAAATCGAAACAGAAAATTTTTAAATGAACCGATTCGGGAATTCGAGAGAAATAACTCAGCTACAAATGGAAAAAAAATAAGCGCTAGCCAAGCAAGGCAAAGAAGTATCATCTTCTTTCGATAATAATTTGTAATGTCATATTGAATTTTCTAGCATTAATTGGTGTTCTTGTCAGGCCACAATTATTATTTAGTTTTATCAAGAATTGATAAATATCGAATTCAACATCATGGAAATAGCTGCTTAGAACTACGAACTACGTAGTTTGCATTAATCTTTGACGTTTAGTAATGCTTCTTGAATTCTCATTTCTTTCTACGTGGGCCAGAATATCCACAAGACTTTGAAAATTAATTTAAAAAGAATAAAGCGAAAAAATCATACGTACGAACAAAAATCACAACACTTCACGCATTTTCTTCGTTACCATGTGCGTTTGTTTTAGTTTTCAATTCCGCCATTAGACAGTGACTTCAGTGCCCCCTACAGTTCGTTGGAGTTGCGAATTGCAAAAAAAAGAAAAGAATAATAATCGTCTGCGCATATCTTTATGTAGAAACATAAATGACTTCGAGTTTATTCCCCGAAAACTAAATACCTAAATTAAAACTTTAGCGTGAAAATAAAAAAAATGTCATATGAACAATAATTATTTCGCAGTTAAAACCATAGCTGCGGAGTCGGAATCAATCTCATTTTGAGATAAAGTTGTCGGAGTCGAATATCTGAGAATCAGACTCAGTCATTTGTCCTTCGTGTATAAATTTTTGTCGAAGCTACGAAGTCAGAGTCGAAGTCGGGGGAGTCGGAGTCCGATTAATTGTCGGACACAGGAATCGGAGTCAGGTGCCCCTAAATTCTCGGAGTCGGAGTCTGGAGTTTGGCGTTAAGAGCTATTTCCAACAAAATTTGTTTGAAGTAAATCCGTCTTCAAGTACGGAATCTACATTGACTTTCAGTTTCCCCGTAGGCGCTAATGTTAAAGGATCTGAACTGTTCAAAATTGAACGGAAAATTGTTCAAATCAAAAAGATATTTTATATACAAGTTTTTTATCAAAAGCTTTTTCCTACAAAGTTTATTTGAAGCAAATTCGCCTCACAGTTCGGAATTGCTTTCAATTTCCCCGTAGGCGCTAATGTTAAGTTTTTTTGAACTGTTCAAAATTGAACAAAAAATAGTTCAAATCAAAAAGTGAAATATGGGAATGAGGTGTCCTCGCCGAGATCTTTCGATCAAAAAAAAGTTTGTTCGAATCGGACTATTCATTCAAAAGTTATTGGGGGGGGGGGGGGGGGACAGACAGACAGACCGATAGACCGACAGACCGACGGACGGACCGACAGACATTTTTCCCCATCTCAATACCTTACTTTCCAATTTTTAATTTTTCAATATTTATTTAATTATTTTATTTATTTTTGACTTTTTTTTTGTTTTTTGCGATATTTTTAAGATGATTTCGCGATATTTTAAGCCTTCTTTCATGCTTTTTTCTTCTTTTTCTGACTTTTACTGGGAAAGTAGGCTAAAAAGGAATTAAAAGTACTGCTTTATCAATATTTTCTTTCAGTTGTATTTAAGATGAAATGTTTTCTCTCTCTTTTTTTTTAAAGTGATTACGATTCCTTCAAATCTATCTCCGTCCATTTGGGGTGTTGAAGCAGGCAAAAATCACTATTCAGTGAATCTGCAGCTTTCAAAGTAAGTCAGTTAATCAATTATCTAGATACTAATAATTTTTTCCCTTTTCTGAGCATATAGGACAAGTATTTTAACAATTAATTTATTTTATTTTTTCATTGCCGATGTCAATAGTATAACTGCTTTTTTTGCTTGCAGACCATGGTCCATCCAGGGTGTTTCTGTCTGACGCTTCGCCAAATATGTCTGAAGCTTCTACAGTGCTAGCATCTAATAGCGCTGTTTAAAACAGTTGCTCTGAAAAATCTTGAGACATGTCAGGAGAAGCGTCAGCCAGAAACATACTGGAGGGACAATGACTTACAAACCCGGGAGGTAGTTACACTATTGATGCCAGCCGTGAAAGCCTCAGTTTGTAACAGTGCCTATATTCTTTAAAAATACAATTTGACTGGCTTTTAAAGTCTTGGAGAGGCGCGGTTCTTGATATAAGCTATTCAGTTTAACTTATAATGTGACGTAAGCAAGCAGATAACAGTGGTATTGTAGGAGCTGTAACAGAATAGTGACCGTTACACACCACACTCAATTGAACAATAATATGTTATGAAAAGTGGGCATGTTATGCAACTCCCAATCTTGGACAATCCTAATAGCTCTGTCATTCTGAGCAATACTTGCAGAATCTCAGACCATCAAGCAAGCATAAAAAGGAACACGTGTAGAAAAGCAATCCCTACAAGCATTCCATATTTTAGCTCTCAAGCAAGTACGTCCATCAATAGTATGTCAAATAAATCAATATCATATGGAATGTGCTAAGTATTTTGAAGGACAAGATTAGTGGTGCCCTCTGTTTTTCTCAGCAGTTAAAGCATTAAATTTGCCTAGATTTGGGCATCATAAAATTTTCTGCTTCCTTAAAATATGCTGTCCTAGGCAGTGGCATAAGTAACTCCTTCCTCAGAATAGACCCTGTTGAAGAGATTCTTAAACTTCTGTTATTCACCCGAGGCATTTCTTACCACATCAACCTCACCTTTACCTTGCGTGTTTTCGATCATTTTCCATGTTTAGCATTTTAGTCAAGTTCTAACTTGTATAACTACTTTATACAAGGTATTAAACATCAATGTAGACCCGTAGTAGCAGGTAACGGAAAGTGTGCAATAGTCACTGTAATAGATGGAGTCATCCTTGCAGAATCGCGAAGTTATTCTTTAATTTGCATGGATGGTCAGGTACAACATTTAACGATTTAGCCGGAGAGACATTATGTCATCCACCTTAATCCCACCTACAGATTGTACTCTCTTACACACTCCCTGGACAGCTCTTTTAGTGGGAAATCTTTTACTAATGATTATGAAGTGAGCCAGCGACACCCGAAGATTATTTAAAAATTGACTGCAGTTCTTTTTAGACACATTGGCAGAAGTTTTATAAATATATTATAAGCTTTTGTGTTTCAATGTTTTGTTCGTTTAACATGTATTTTTATTTTGGTGAATTTCTAGCTCTTCTAGTCCAGCAAAAGACTATCGAAAACTGAGAGATTCCTTACTGCTCAGCATTGCTTATGCAGCCAACTGTGGTGGCACTGGCACAATGATCGGTTCTGGGCCCAACTTGGTGCTCAAAGGTCTGATGGAAGAGTAAGACATTGGCAATTCATTTATATTTTGGTTCGTTATGTACGTAACATGCTTCTTTGACATTGTGCGCCTGGAGGGACTGAAAGTAATCAACTAGACGTGGGATCGCTAATCTTTTTGCAAGAGTGTGTCACATTAAGAAAAAAGGAGGAACATCTGGACTCTAAGAGGCTTAACGAAAGATTAATATCATTAAAATTTAAAAATCCTATATTTATTATTTTTAAAAAAGGGAAAATAATATTGTTAAATAAAGTAGCAGCTAAATTAATAAATGAAAACAATATCTTTATGCTGATATTATAAGTTAGTGGTACACGCAACGTTCATTGTTTTCTACCGAATTTTACAACTGGTAGAATGACATCCATGAAAGATTCCAGTTTTACAAATTTGCTGCACAGTGCTTGGTGGTGTACTATGCAATGAACTTGCATGAAGGAGTCGGAATTGAACATTTCAACCTTTTTCCGTGCAGCAACACCCAAGTTCTTTTCAACCATGTTTTTCGCACCATCGGTTTTACACAACAGTGTTGTTTCCACTTTAAATTAACACTAAGAGCCTCAATAAGTTTTCTAAAGATATCCTGTCTCGTTGTTGTTCCCTATAATATACACTGCTTAACAATTGCTAAGGAACAAGTGATTTATGCAAATTTGTACCTCAACCACCTTTCCAATGGAAATAAATTTAAGTTCAGATGGCGTGGTAGATCAAGACTCGCTTTCTGTATAAAAAAAACAGTGCATACACGCTCAAAATTCTTGCGAAAATTCACGCTGTTTGGTTTTTAACAAAAATAGTGCTGGATGTTAAAAAAGGTTTTTCTCTGAAATTCTGTTTGGTTCTTAAAATACTTAAGAGTAAAATGTCAGCAAGACATCATTTGAGTATCTACGATCGTGGACGAGCGATTGGACGACTGGAAGCAGGTCAAAGTGTCACCACTGTAGCTACTGCAATGAGTGTATCAAAAAGTGCCATCTCCCCGATTAAAGACGGCCGCTGAAGGTGGAAATGTTTTGCAAAAGCATGCCGGGGTTCGTGGTAGGAGCACCGCACCTTCAGAGGATCGCTATGTATCCCTCGTGGCAAAAAGGAACAAAAATTTCACTCTTGGACAGATAGCTACAAATCTAACAACCGCTACCGGTACTCATGTTTCAGCAAGAACCATCTCACGGCGAGTAAATAATGTCGGTTTGTATGCACGGAAACCCGTACGTTGCACTCAAGTTCAACCACGCCATCGTCGAGAGAGATTACGCTGGTGTAAGGAACATGTTGGTGGGATCATCAAAATTGGTCAAGAGTGATGTTCTCTGACGAATCTCGTTTCAGTGTGACAAGTGATTCTGGTCACCAACTACTGTGTAGAGAACGTGGAACACGTGATGCACATAAATTTGTTTGCGAACGTGATTGGTACCGCCCAGGCGTCACGGTGTGAGCAGGCATCATGCACAATGGCAGAACACCGCTTCACATTTTTGAATAAGAAAGCGATACGTCGCAAATGTATTGCAGAGATGTTATGCTGGACAATGTTCGTCTTTTTAGGGTTGCTGTAGGTCCAGACTTTCTCTTTACGAACGACGATACGCGGCCACACTGGAGCATTGAAGTGTCAGACACACTGCAAAGTGAAAACATTCTCCGTATGCAGTGGCCTGCTTACTTCCCTGACTTAAATCCAATTGAACTTGCTTGGGAGGCTCTTGGCAAACGTGTTGCGCGAAGAACCGCCCCTCCCAGAACAGTACAAGAACTCAAATCCGTATTTAGAGAGGAGTGGGAAAACATCCACCAAGCACTCCTCAATAATTAATGGGGAGTATGGAAAACAGATGTAAATTGTGCATCAATGTCCCTGGTAATCATACATCATATTAAGATACTCGTGTCTCGATTTAATCTTACATAGATCATTTTTTTGTGGTTGTATGAAATTCATTTAAGTAAGATTATTTTTTTATTTATAAGTTTTTACTTCTTTGATGCAGTGATATCTGTATTATTTTGTACTTAAAATAAAGGCACATCCTCCCTACTAACTATATATTTCGTTCTGTTTCTTTAATCATTATCTATTCTTAACTATTCCGAAAAACGTAATTGTTCCTTAGCAATTGTCAAGCAGTGTATAAACGATTGCTAATTTTGCTGTGATTTCAGATTCCCTGTCGATTTCTCGTACGAATATGAGGATCTCACCAGAAAATTACGCGATCAAAACAATTCAATTTGGTAGCACTTGGAAGAGCATCGTAAAATATGTTTATGGCACAAAAGTTATGTGCCCTAGTGGCCCATTATCGAAATATGAGGTCTTGGAAAATAACTTGGGCTTTTTTTTAAATGTTATTTTTGAACTACATATGCTTCAAAACTATGAAAAAAGTGTAAAAAATAAGCTTTCAAAGTATTATTTTTCAAAAACATTGGACAAACTTGAAGAAAAATAGCGAAAAAACGTGTTTTACGCTAACAGCTATGGACAAAATTTGGCTCTAATCGCACACAAATCCTTGTAGTAATGCATTTGTATGATCTTAATGTGTGTTTTGCTTAAAAAGATTTCTTATTTTTCAAAAAGGTTCTGAAAGATAGCCGAACAAAGTTCCTATACTAGTATTTTTTCGGAAACAAACGTTTTTGTTTAAACTTATCCACATGAAAGTATCACTTAATAATAAAATTCAGCTTAGCTTTTAGAAGGAAACATCAAGTATATTACAGAGAACTATCTCAGAAAATTTCACATCAATGTGCGAATAACTTTTTGAGATATCAATGTTGAAGTATACAGCTTTCTACAAAACATCATTCTTCAAAAACGCATATAAATGGAACTTCCGTTATGGAGTTTAGTGTATGACTCTGTAATAATACAGCTAAAACTCCAGCTGTAATTCATGTGTAGTAAAAACTAAGACAGTTTTGGAAAGCTAATGAATCAGATTACAAAACGAAATCATTAGTAAAAAAAACGCATATTTCATCGAAAATGTTTTAACGCAGTCGAATACCGCCGAAATTTTAAGTAAAGTCGCGAAATTTAGTGAGCACTATTCAGAAATGGACAGTTTGTCCCGACCAATAAAATTGACGACTGGACAAAGTTATTTTAGTAAAAGCTTTTAAAATAAATATCATTTCATACTCTATACGCCATTCGGGATTTTCAGATTAGAGCTAACTAAACAATATTACTTTAAATAGTTTTAACGCTAATCATGTTCAACAGAAATGAGTTTCTTCGTCGAGTCGTCTAAAATAAGTGAGTGATGCAGAAAAAAAGTTGACGTAATTACTAGGTCTATATTTTTGTGGCACGATTGAAATGTTCGGTAGGATAAAATGTTCGTTATAACGCGTTGAAATAGGAAAATAAGTTTTCATAAAGTATATGTATGGCACAGGAGAGTATTTACGTTTTTGTATATGCATTTTGAATTTTTTTTCCAGATTGTATCCACAGTCAGATGAACTAAGCTTCGTGTCTTGGCTTATGTACAACGTGCCTGTAATGGTACTTTGTGTGCTAATCTGCTGGATTGGACTACAGTTATGCTTCATATCTTGTTGGTAAGTGTCTTCAGTTCTGCATCCTAAAAACAGCTAAAGTAAAAACCTTCATTTAAACTTTGCATACTTGTCAAAAGAAGATGGACGTAAAAGCAGTGTAAAAAATATATACATCAGCTGAACTGCTTCGGTATTATTCCAAAATAAATTTTCAGTGTACACATTTTCAAATGGGTGATGCTGCAGTTGGAAAAGAAAATATTAGGGAGACGTAATAGCTTAAAAACGATATTTTTGGCTCCCTTTCCCAACAAACTGAAGGTTCAATTATTTATTTTTTTTTCTCTTTACTTTAATGTAGTACCATATTCCTTTTACACTCTCCTTTTCGTTTCTGATGTAATGTAACAGATATACAAGAAACTTATGCAGTGCACACATCATATTGTTTTTACTTGAGATGTTGAGTTACGTATTGCACAAAAAATATTATTCAATTGCGCGATTTACTTAATTTTATTTCATTTCTCTTTCAGCTCGAAAGAAGACAAAAAGACTGGCGCGTCTGCAAAGAAAGCCGTCCAAAACAGCTATCGAGAATTGGGCAATCTAACGTATGAATCATTCTTGCTATTACGGGCCATTTCACGGAAAACAGTCATTTTTTCTCGCACTTGACGTCTCATATTTTTCATTAAAAACAATACTTTGAAATATTAATGAACAAATTTTTTCTGCTTAACAAATTTTAAACTTATGTGTGATTTCTTAAGCACAAATTTCGTCATTACCCTTTAAAATTATTACTTTTTAATGAAATATATGAACCGTTACGCGCATGACAAAGGGTTGACTTTTTCGTGAATGGCTCTTATTATTTTTTTCAATATTTCAAGCAGTTCTTTGTACTTTAAATATTTCTTTTAAAATATTGTGTCTAGATAAACAGAATCCAAATTTTTAATGTTAACCTACTACTCAATCTGCCATGTCCTTAAGTCTGTTTTACGATGGGCCAATATCATATGGATGATTTTAAGCAGTTTTTTTATTCATGAAACTTTTATGACCACTTTTCTAGTTGGGTTGCCATACCACTGAGATCTAAAGCAAGTGAACTGCGTTCATTCGTCGTTTGAAGAGGAATTTTTTAGCAGTTACTTAGTAGCGATTTACTATGTCGCAATTGCGAGTGGCCCGCACGACCATAAAAGTCCCGACTGGTGATACGAAAATACACATAAATATGTTTCAAGCAGTTCTGTGATAGACCAAGGAGCCCCCCCCCCCCACGTACAAAAAAACATTGCGAAGAGCCCCCAAACTTGTGAATCCACCACTGCTGTTACTTACCCCTTTTGACTAAAAAAGCATTTCTCGTAATTTATCCTACGATCGTTTGCTATGCTGACTGCAAGATTCTGGATAATTATGTCATTGATGCACATTTTAGTTCCGATTTCGGTTTGATTTTCACCAGGGAAGTGCACTGAAATTTTGAAACCCGTCGCAAATGATTTTTACGGGCTCCCTCCATATTGCTTACCCCTACTTTCGTCCCTACATATATTTCGCCCCTTAAAAAAAATAAAAATCTCGGTAACCAACCAGACCCAGGCCCGGGTCAATAGGTGTCCCTTCTCTCCCCCCCCCCTCGTGTACCTCCCTGATTCCAATAAATAAAATAAGTTACCATCTATTCGTTTATATGTAGTGAATTCGGTCAACGTGCGATAAACGATGAGTACACCCTACAAATGCTCGGTAACATAAATTTTTCGAGTAACTTAAAAAAAAAAGAAAAAAAATTAATAAACATTTTTAATAAACATAACTTTATCTGATGTTGCTGAATAACAAGGGCTTTTTTTTTTCCTTCGTTATATTGATATTTTATTTGTTGGTCTATTGTACAATGAGAATACAAATAAGAAAGAAATTCTGATTTGGCATAAGCACCACTTTCGTTAGAGATACAGCATTCTTTATAGTCTTTATACATTGTTTAATATATATTGTTACAAGTTCTGTAAATAATAATTATTTTTATGCTTAATTTGTTGTAATCAGGCCAAATCTGGCACGTTTATTCCATTATCTTTCATCTAAAATTGTCTTAGTAACGTAACATGTAAATAGTTTCTTGTAATGAATATACAACTTCCATACATCCGAATGAAGTATATGGTCCCTCCATTTCTGAATGATAAGATTTGTGAATGAATAAAAAGAAAATGCAAGGAAATTTCGGCAATCTCGTGGAATATTTGAGAGCTCGCTTTCGAGGTTTAGAAATAGCCATGTCTCGTGTTCAAAGTCAGACTGGTCGGAACCGTGGGCTAACAAGTGTGTATTAGCCTTTGCGCTGTGCTTTCGCGTATTTTGATGTAAATACGTGTGTTACCTTTGAGTTTACAGTGTTAATTGTTATTTGCCTAATTGCCATGGTTATTTTAGCAGTTGCTAACGATATTTCTTGTACATAGTTGTAAATAAATCTCCTGTGTTTCCTCAAGAACTGTGTTGTCATTTTAAGAAAGTTTGAAGTTGCATTGAAATCGTAACAATATTTTTAATCTGTTCTACATATATTCCATCTTCAATACTACCTGAATGTGTATTTTTTTCTTAAAAACGTGTCTTGTCCAATAGATTCCATGAATTAGCGGTGGCAACTTTATTTATTCTTGTAGTATTCCTGTGGTTTCTTCGTGATCCTCAATTCTTAGATGGTTGGTCAACGTACTTAAAGAATGGAAAGTAAGAAACAAACCAAAGTACTTATCCTTTTTTAATATTCCAACTATTTTATGAACTGTAGTTCTCCACAAAATAAGATATGCGCAACATTTCCAACAAAGTTTGCACATTAAAAAAAATCTTCGGGTTTTTCTTTTGTTTTTGCCTTGAATAGTGCATTTTCACATACAGTAGTGCTCCAATTTGAATCAATCAAAAATTAGGATAGTTGGATTTTTTCTGAAAAAGAATATATTTAAATTAATTATTGAATGTGTATGTTGAAAATGGGAGAAAAAAACTTAAAAAAAAAAAAAAAAAAAAAGAAACAGGACTTTAAATCAACCAACTGGAAAAGTAACACTTCTGCCTGTAAAGCGTTTTTATAAGCGCTGTATATTAGAAGCTAATAAGAGAATTGCGCTATGAGACGGTGATGTATCATCCCAATAATGTTCGCACTGCGCCTACACTAGCTTCGTTGTCTAATCTATTTTAAAAGCTATCTTTATGTTTTCTGAAATTCTGAAAAGGATTCAGATAATTAGCAGACAGTCGAAGTTCGAAGAATTGGAGTTCTACTGCATAATACGATATAGGTTCTAGCAGGACCTGTTTCCTAGCAGCGAAAGGAATTTTCAAAAATTGATTCAGAATTGTGAAGTCACACATTTTAAATTAAACAAATGGTTAGTTAGAGCTATCAAATAACTAAATATTTTTACAGTAAATTAAAATTGCATTTTTTATAGATGTTTATAGAAAATATTGATAGAGTCGAAGGCGGATTCTCAATTGTTCTCATAAAATATGTAATTATTATTTTTTTAATCTGCTTGCTTCCTTCGAAAATCATTTAAAACTCATTCACTAGCAGTTTACATAATGCACTACTTTTTTTTTTTACTTTTTATCATACTTCAAAGATGAAAATTTGTTTAAAATGCTAAACCTTTCAAAATAAGGATGAACTTAGTGTAAACAACTTTCTGTGTAAATAATCGAGGGAAAAATATATACGTATATATTTTTTGCATTAATAGTCTTGTTGAACAAAAAATGAGCTTAAACCTGAGATGGCAAAAGACGGTAAAAAAGCTATTTCAGTTGTAGTTCAGATCAAATAACTTTAGGTCAGAATACCGTACACTTATAGCTCTAAAATGCGAGTGTAGGGGAAAAGAGGATGTTGGTATCAGGAACTATTTCATCCCTAAATTGGTACAAGAGCATTGCAAGGAATAGTTACCATTTCCAGGCGTTATGGTTAAGAAATAAGAAATCAAATTTGATGGGCTTTTGTTAGCAATTACAGTAGAGTCCTGACTTACGCGACGGATGCTTTTAAATACCCTTCGTAAAAATCAAAAGTTTGCTCTGTGAAAAAGGGTATGTGTTAGACTTAAGACTAGCATTCACTATTATATTAGCCAATTGTACACACCCCTCATTCTGTTCAAAACCATTATTTAACTATATAGTACGTTGCCTGCACAAAGGACTAAATTTATACTGTGCTAAAACTTTAAAAAAAAAATTGAAAATGAAAAAGTGCTGTGTTATTCAACACAACACGCTGTTGCGATGCACAAAATCTTTCTTTTATTTATAAGAAACTTTCTCTTCCCACTTTCACTAGCTTTAAATAACGCCTCGCGCGAAGGTGCCATTAGACGTACTTAACTAACATTCAGATTTAGAATGAAAAAAAAAAAAAATGAATGGAAAATACGGAGTGGTTATTTATACATACTAACAAAGTGATATTTAGACTGGTAGAGTTTGGGAACTTCCGCCAGTGATGCAAAAGGAATTCAAGTTCATTCACGAAGTCAATATTTAGTAGCCAATAACGAAGTCGATTTTTCGCCTCGCGCTTCACTTCTGACAAATCTCGTGTTACGGGCGACGAGTTCGCGTTAGCTCCAATATACGTTATTCGTGAAAGATTCGCGTTATATCCAGTTCGCGTAAAAAAAGTTGCGTTGCAGCGTGAATATTTAATACCCATATTTGAAGTCCACCTTGCTGCTTTCTACAAAGAAAATTTTCTTTACTTCTAGAAACATTCGAGACGCAACTCCAGTCATAGCAGTCTGTTTATTACTATACATCATTCCATCAAAACCATCCTTTACTGAATCCAGTCCACCACTGCTAGACTGGAGGACAGCGGAAAATCCCATAGGGCATTCTTCTATTGTTAGGTAGTGGATTTGTGGTTGCTGATGCAGCTAAAGTGCCACACGCTTCACTGAAAAATCTCGTGTTGCGGGCGACGAGTTCGCGTTAGCTCCAATATACGTTATTCGTGAAAGACTCGCGTTATATCCAGTTCGCGTAAAAAAAGTTGCGTTGCAGCGTGAATATTTAATACCCATATTTGAAGTCCACCTTGCTGTTTTCTACAAAGAAAATTTTCTTTACTTCTAGAAACATTCGAGACACAATTCCAGTCATAGCAGTCTGTTTCTTACTATACATCATTCCATCAAAACCATCCTTTACTGAATCCAGTCCACCACTGCTAGACTGGAGGACAGCGGAAAATCCCATGGGGCATTCTTCTATTGTTAGGTAGTGGATTTGTGGTTGCTGATGCAGCTAAAGTGCCACACGCTTCACTTCTGAAAAATCTCGTGTTGCGGGCGACGAGTTCGCGTTAGCTCCAATATACGTTATTCGTGAAAGACTCGCGTTATATCCAGTTCGCGTAAAAAAAGTTGCGTTGCAGCGTGAATATTTAATACCCATATTTGAAGTCCACCTTGCTGCTTTCTACAAAGAAAATTTTCTTTACTTCTAGAAACATTCGAGACACAATTCCAGTCATAGCAGTCTGTTTCTTACTATACATCATTCCATCAAAACCATCCTTTACTGAATCCAGTCCACCACTGCTAGACTGGAGGACAGCGGAAAATCCCATGGGGCATTCTTCTATTGTTAGGTAGTGGATTTGTGGTTGCTGATGCAGCTAAAGTGCCTCACGCTTCACTTCTGAAAAATCTCGTGTTGAGGGCGACGAGTTCGCGTTAGCCCCAATATAAGTTATTCGTGAAAGACTCGCGTTATATCCAGTTCGCGTAAAAAAAGTTGCATTGCAGAGTGAATATTTAATACCCATATTTGAAGTCCACCTTGCTGCTTTCTATAAAGAAAATTTTCTTTACTTCTAGAAACATTCGAGACACAATTCCAGTCATAGCAGTCTGTTTATTACTATACATCATTCCATCAAAACCATCCTTTACTGAATCCAGTCCACCACTGCTAGACTGGAGGACAGCGGAAAATCCCATGGGGCATTCTTCTATTGTTAGGTAGTGGATTTGTGGTTGCTGATGCAGCTAAAGTGCCTCACGCTTCACTTCTGACAAATCTCGTGTTGAGGGCGACGAGTTCGCGTTAGCTCCAGTATACGTTATTCGTGAAAGACTCGCGTTATATCCAGTTCGCGTAAAAAAAGTTGCATTGCAGCGTGAATATTTAATACCCATATTTAAAGTCCACCTTGCTGCTTTCTACAAAGAAAATTTTCTTTACTTCTAGAAACATTCGAGACGCAATTCCAGTCATAGCAGTCTGTTTATTACTATACATCATTCCACAAAACCATCCTTTACTGAATCCAGTCCACCACTGCTAGACTGGAGGACAGCTCAGCGGAAAATCCCATGGGGCATTCTTCTATTGTTAGGTAGTGGATTTGTGGTTGCTGATGCAGCTAAAGTGCCTCGCGCTTCACTTCTGACAAATCTCGTGTTGCGGGCGACGAGTTCGCGTTAGCCCCAATATACGTTATTCGTGAAAGACTCGCGTTATATCCAGTTCGCGTAAAAAAAGTTGCGTTGCAGCGTGAATATTTAATACCCATATTTGCAGTCCACCTTGCTGCTTTCTACAAAGAAAATTTTCTTTACTTCTAGAAACATTCGAGACGCAACTCCAGTCATAGCAGTCTCTTTATTACTATACATCATTCTATCAAAACCATCCTTTACTGAATCCAGTCCACCACTGCTAGACTGGAGGACAGCGGAAAATCCCATGGGGCATTCTTCTGTTGTTAGGTAGTGGATTTGTGGTTGTTGATGCAGCTAAAGTGCCTCACGCTTCACTTCTGACAAATCTCGTGTTGCGGGCGACGGGTTCGCGTTAGCTCCAGTATACGTTATTCGTGAAAGACTCGCGTTATATCCAGTTCGCGTAAAAAAAGTTGCATTGCAGCGTGAATATTTAATACCCATATTTGAAGTCCACCTTGCTGCTTTCTATAAAGAAAATTTTCTTTACTTCTAGAAACATTCGAGACGCAACTCCAGTCATAGCAGTCTCTTTATTACTATACATCATTCCATCAAAACCATCCTTTACTGAATCCAGTCCACCACTGCTAGACTGGAGGACAGCGGAAAATCCCATGGGGCATTCTTCTGTTGTTAGGTAGTGGATTTGTGGTTGTTGATGCAGCTAAAGTGCCTCACGCTTCACTTCTGACAAATCTCGTGTTGCGGGCGACGGGTTCGCGTTAGCTCCAGTATACGTTATTCGTGAAAGACTCGCGTTATATCCAGTTCGCGTAAAAAAAGTTGCATTGCAGCGTGAATATTTAATACCCATATTTGAAGTCCACCTTGCTGCTTTCTATAAAGAAAATTTTCTTTACTTCTAGAAACATTCGAGACGCAACTCCAGTCATAGCAGTCTGTTTATTACTATACATCATTCCATCAAAACCATCCTTTACTGAATCCAGTCCACCACTGCTAGACTGGAGGACAGCTCAGCGGAAAATCCCATGGGGCATTCTTCTATTGTTAGGTAGTGGATTTGTGGTTGCTGATGCAGCTAAAGTGAGTATTTTTTTCCAACAACAATGTTACAACAAATCAGTGACAAATATCCTATTATGTACTAATAAATTACATTACGAAAAATTAAATAAGCACGATTTTTCGTTGTTTTTGCTTATTTTCAACGTTTGTATTTTTGTTTGCTTATTTTTAGAAATCTCACTTGTCCATCTGGCTGAGCTCTCAATTATCTTCCATGAATTTGCTTTCACCTGGTGCGATTGTAATCATCTTAACCTTCATGGCTTCTGCTTTGACAGAGGTCATCAGCAACATGTCCATGGCGACCATCATGCTGCCAGTAGTCAGTGAAATAGTGAGTTTTTGAAACCTTTTATGTAAGTTTTTTTTTTTTGATTGTGAGGGGGGGGGGATAGGTTTATTAACTCATCAGTTTGAGCTGAAAAAAAAACTATGAAGTTTACTACTCCATTTTTTTGCCTAACGTCAATGAAAAGATGGAATACAATCGCGTTAATAAGCCTTCAACTGAAAAAGAATTCCGGGGAACTGCTTCCCTCAACATCATTAAGTTCTTCTAAAACTATTTTGGTAGTTCATTTTGAAAAACTACTGGCGAAGACCCCCTTTACCTGTAACATCTTCGGCTACCATCTAAAATTGTGTTTTGCAGCTTTCATTTTGAAAGATTACTACAGAAGAATCATTGACCCCCGATCCATTACCTTAACGTTGCCAAAATAGCTTACAGTCGCGTTTTCAAAACTTTTATTCTGAAAAACTTCCTGTGGAGGGAGAGCTCTACTAATATCATCGCAGATCCTCTAAAACTGCGTTTTTAGAACTTCAATTTCCGGAAATTGCACTAGATGTATCCCTGAACCGCCACCTCCACACTAATAAAAAATAAATCTACAGTGAAAGAAAAACTGCAGTATGCAGCCATTTTTTAAGGCTACAAACTATAAAATTATAAACAATTATTTCAGTGAAAAAACTAGGATTTTTTACAGGGCTTAAAAGTGAGGATGGCATGACTTATGGGGTATTTTAATCACCTTACAAACCATGAATTCACCGTTTCCCGCACAATTCTGATTGAGCTTTTACTGCAATTAAATACTTCAACTAAGGACCAGATTATAATGTCAGAATATGCGAGTATTTATTTGTTTAGTGTTAAGTTAAAAGGGTAAGCTAAATTCGGGAAAATGACGAGGTTTTCGATTTCTGTTCGGGGAGATAAAATGTTCGAAATTTTATCCACGGATATTGGTTGTCGTAGGTCCCCCATGTTGCCCCTCCCCCCCCCCCCCCAAAATTTGAGCCTCCCCCGTTTTTTGTATTAAATTGTCTGACTAACAGGCTTTTTCATACTACAATTGAAATACACCGCCAGCTCAGTCATTTCCAGCCGAGAACTGAAATTTCTTGCTTATTAGCACTCGTCAGCCAGGCATAGGTAAGTGACTGAGCTGGAGATGGAAAACCTCTTAAGGAAGTCAAGAGTGCCAAACAAACTGGTACCTAATATAGAATTAGCGCTGACCAGACGAGTGACCGATGCAATGGTTCGGTTCAACTCGAGGATTGAAGGTAAGGCATGGTATATTCAGTAAATTACCGGGGGGGGGGGGGGGGCAATAGCCAGGGCTAAAGCAGAAATACATGAACTACACCGCCAGCTCAGTCATTTCCAGCCGAGGACTGCAGTTTCGTGCTTATTACCACTTGTCAGCCCGGCATAGGAAAGTGACTGAGCTAAAAATGGAAAACCTCTTAAGAAAGCCAAACACACTGGTAGCTAATATAGAATTAGCGCTGACCAGACGATTGACCGATGCTATGGTTCGGTTCAACTTGAGGATTGAATGCAAGGCATATTCAGTAAATTACCGGCCCAATAGCCAGGGCTAAAGCAGAAACGCATGAAATACACCGCCAGCTCAGTCATTTCCGGTCGAGGACTGCAGTTTCGTGCTTATTAGCACTCGTCAGCCCGGCATAGGAAAGTGACTGAACTGGAGATGGAAAACCTCTTAAGGAAGTCGATGTATTTCATGTATTTCTGCTTTAAGCCGTGGCTATTGGGCCACCCCGGTAATTTACTGAATATACCATGCCTTGCCTTCAATCCTCGAGTTGAACCGAGCCATTGCATCGGTCACTCGTCTGGTCAGCGCTAATTCTATATTAGCTACCAGTTTGTTTGGTACTATTGGCTTACACTGTCCTTAACGAAACCCCATAGAAAAACGAGCTGATGTGTGCATCACATGACTTCCTTTTACACCAACTTAATGTTATTTCCCCATTTTTGGCAATTTTCACGCAATTTAATAGTTAACTTTCTAAATATCACCACTAGTGGCCAAATTGAAACCGGATTAAAAACAAGAAGTTCTGTCTAGAACTAAACGAGCCTACTTTCCCATATACCCATACTACTTTCTAGTACCTGATCAATATTCTCAAAAACAGCTAAAATAGCAAATTGTTTCATAATTATTTTTTAAATATTTTAAACTGATTTCTAGGAATAAAATATTCCTCACTCATCTTTTTTTATAAAAAAAAAGCACCTTTTAAACAAAGCAGCTAATACACTTTATTCCATTAAAAACATTCTTTAACAGCTTTCAAAACGAAAAAATATTAATTAAAATTAATCAGCTTAATAAAATACAAACATCATATCAAAAAAAAATCGTTTCTTTTTCCCCTGTTGCCAAAAATAATTTTTTTAATTAATTAATGCAATTACCAAAATAAATAAAAACAATAAAATGTCAACTTAAAGAAATAATTTTCACTGTCAAAAGAAAAAAGAAAAAAAAATCGTCTGCATATATCTGTACGTAGAAACATGAATGACTTCGAGTTTATTCGCAACTCCAACGAACTATAGGGGGCACTGAAGTCACTGTCTAATGGCGGACTTAAAAACTAAAACAAACGCACATGGTAACGAAGAAAATGCGTGAAGTGTTGTGAAAAGTGTTGTGATTTTTGTTCGTACGAATGATTTTTTCGCTTTATTCTTTTTAAATTAATTTCCAAAGTCTTGTGGATATTCTGGCCCACGTAGAAAGAAATGAGAATTCAAGAAGCATTACTAAACGTCAAAGATTAATGCAAACTACGTAGTTCGTAGTTCTAAGCAGCTATTTCCACGATGTTGAATTCGATATTTATCAATTCTTGATAAAACTAAATAATAATTGTGGCCTGACAAGAATAACAATTAATGCTAGAAAATTCAATATGACATTACAAATTGTTATCGAAAGAAGATGATACTTTTTTGCCTTGCTTGGCTAGCGTTTATTGTTTTCCATTTGTAGCTGAGTTATTTCTCTCGAATTCCCGAATCGGTTAATTTAAAAATTTTCTGTTTCGATTTTTCTGATTTCTGAGTTACGATTTAATTGTGTCATGTTATGCAAATCATCAACAAAATTCTCACGGATATATGGTGGTAGTTTTCTTTTCAGTTGATTGACCATTACTTCTTTTCACTTATCGAATTCTGTAATCTTACTACCATTTTGTTTTACTCTTGATAAAAATCATAAATGGTTTAACTAAAAACGCGAAATCTCGCCAAGGCTACTTTGCTCGCACTATACTAAAACTATAACCTTAAACAAATTTGGCGAAACCTTTCAGCTGAGAATAAAAGGAATAAAGTAAATTCTTTCTCGGTTATTCATTTTGTTCTACGATAATATATTCAAGAAAATATTTTGCATACTGTCCATTCCAACTAAATGCTGCTGTAAAATATGGTAAGTTTAATTAATTTAAGATTAAAAAAAAACCCCATATTCTTACAAATTCATACAAAACAATAAAAATTTTTTACCTTGTATAACGTTATCCAAGTTTGTTAATCCAGAATTTTCGCTTTCACCAATTATTAAGGAAATAATGAAAACTAACATTATTTTGAGAAGCTCGAGAATACTACTAAGGGACGAATTAATTTCTGTAGCTGAAAGCAAACTAAGACACATCGATTGCGTTAATAAATACTCAGAACAAACTGCCTGTGTTTACGCCAACAGACACACGTGGAACGCAACGTGGCACTGTTTTAGTTTCATTTGCAGTTTTGTAAATCACCGCAAGGTAGCGTATTCGAGCGCTGGAGTTCCAAATTCGCCGAAAACTGAATACCTAGTTTAAAACTTTAGCGTGAAAATAAAAACAAGTCATATCAACAATAATTATTTCACAGTTAAAACCATAGCTGCGGAGTCGGAGTCGGAGTCCATCTCATTTTGGGATAAAAGAGTCGGAGTCGAATATCCAAAAATAGGAGTCAGTTATTTGTCCTCCGTGTATAAATTTTTGCCAAAGTTACGAAATCAGAGTCGAAGTCGGGGAGTCGGAGTCCGATTAATTGTCGGGCACAGAAGTCGGAGTCGGACTCAGGTTCCCTAAATTCTATGAGTCGGAATCTGGAGCTTGACGTCAAGAGCTATTTCCAACAAAATTTGTTTGAAGTAAATCCGCCTTCAAGTACGGAATCTTCATTGACTTTCAGTTTCCCCATAGGCGCTAATGTTAAGGGATTTGAATTGTTCAAAATTGAACGGAAAATTGTTCAAATCAAAAAGATATTTTATATACAAGTTTATCATTAAAAGGTTTTTCCTACAATGTTCGTTTGAAGCAAATTCGCCTCACAGTTCGGAATTGCCTTGAATTTCCCCGTAGGCCCTAATGTTAATTTTTTTTGAACTGTTCAAAATTGAACAAAAAATAGTTCAAATCAAAAAGTGAAATATGGGAATGAGGTGTCCTCGCCGAGATCTTTCGATCAAAAAAAAGTTTTTACGAATCGGACTATTCATTCAAAAGTTACTAGGGGGGGACAGACAGACAGACCGACAGACAGACAGACAGACCGACAGACATTTTCCCCCATCTCAATATCCTACCTATCCTACTTTCCAATTTTTAATTTTTCGATATTTATTTAATTATTTTATTTATTTTTGACTTTTTTTTTGTTTTTCGCGATATTTTTAAGATGCATTAAGCCTTCTTTCATGCTTTTTTCCTTTTTTTTTGACTTTTACTGGGAAAGTAGGCTAAAAAATAAATAAAATTAAAAAAAAAATCGCTAAATTTGTCGCCAATTAGGCGACCAAAAGACTGGCGATGTATCGCCAAATGTGTGCCAAATTATAACACCACTTGACTTTGCATCGAAATTAACAATGATTTCCCCCCAAAAAGGGGCAAAAGCCCCATTTAGAAACACCTGATTGCAACCAAAAGGGGAAGTACACAACTAGACTCCATTAGGAGTCTACGTATCAAATTTCAACTTTCTAGGACATACCGTTCTTGAGTTATGCGACATACAGATGCACATACGCACATACGGACGTCACGAGGAAATTCGTTGTAATTAACTCTGGGGATTGTCAAAATGGATATTTCGGTGGTCTATACGTTCTTAGGCACTTATCCGCGTGTGGTCGAGTTGAAAAAAAAACTTAACATTCATTCAGGGGTGAGCAAAATGGAAATTAAGGCCGATTTTTGAGTGAAATTTTTTTCGCCAACACAATACTTCCTTTATACTTCCTTTTACAAAAAAGGAAGTATTGTATTCGCGAAAAAATTTTCACTCAAAAATCAGCCTTAATTTCCATTTTTCTCACCCCCGAACGAATGTTGAGTTTTTTTTTCGACCCGACCACACGTGGATAAGTGCCTAAGAACGTACAGACCACCGAAATATCCATTTTGACAATCCCCAGAGTTAATTACAACGAATTTTCCTACAACTGATGTAAACTTATTGCATTTAAGCTTATTTTTGGGGTTTTCGCTTATGCGCGAATTTCACTTGTGCGCGAAAATTTCGTTGTCCCCTTGGGTCGCGTATAAGTGAGAGGTCACTGTATTTAGAGAGTAAACAATTGAATCACATTAAAATAGTGAATAATGGGGCAATGACATTAAATTGGAGCAAAAGGAAGTCATGTGATGCACACATCAGCTCGTTTGTAAAAGGAAGTAAAAAATCACATGGAGTTAGGTTTATGGATCTACCCGGCCACCGTATAAAGGGTAAATTATCATCACCAGCACGGCCAATTCAGCGTTGCAGAACGTCAGTGGCGCAGTGAAGTTGGGACGTCCCCCTCCAGAGGTCGGGGGGCCCTTCCCCCAGAGGTCTTGCTTTTAACCTTGTTGCCAATCCTAGCACAGTAGTTAATACACGTGCAAGGACTGTTGTGATAAAAAAAAGCCTCCAGAAGGAACTTCTGGCTGCGCTAGTGCAGAACGTGCACGCTTAAGTGGTTACGTAAGTTTAAGAAAAACTTGGATCATTATTTTTATGCATCATTATTTTTATGCATCATTTATAGTAGCAAAAGCGAAATAGTTTACAAAACATAAATTTTTAAAACTGGGATTTTTTTAATGCTAACCCTGTATTTTGAATGTATAACAATTAAAAGCCAAAGTTCCGCGAATAAAGTGCAAATGTATGTGTAAAAATGTCACGCTCGTGCAAATGAATAGGATATGTTTTAGTTTTAGTTTTTTGAATGAGTTGCGCCGCACGTTACAATTGTAAATTCTATGGCAGATTTCACATCAGAATTATTCAGCGGATTTGGAGTAAATAACGTTAACGTATGCACCCTTACGTATGGGGTGCCAGGAGGACGCGATGCATGAGATGAAAAACAAGAGGGGAGACCTAGGCTTAAAAAATAGAATGAATAAAAATTTTTAGATATTTATTGATTAATTTTTTTTGAAGGATTTTCAAGTAATGGTAAATCTATCAAACATACTGTAACATTTCACTGTGTAACATGGAACAAAAGTGTGAATTGTATGCAATGCAATTCAAATTTTTGCTTTGGAGTCAGCTGCAAATCTTTCATTATCTTTTCCAGTTTTTTTTTTCTTTTTTGGCTAGAGTTTATACTTAAATTTTATTAGTAATGAGCAGAAAGCTCAGTTTTGAGGCACATGTATGCAAATGATATACCTATACTACTCGAATATTTACATATTTATTTCAACATTTTTATCACTTAAGCTATCTCTCTCTTCCCTTTCTAATTCTAAAATTTCCACCGACTACAACCGGGCTCACATCCGTTCAGGAGTCAAGGAGGTAGAAAACGGAGACCTTGGAATGCTATTTCCGACAAAAATCACTCCATTTATTTTGTTTTATCACATACGCGGCCTATAGTATAGGCGCAACTTGAACATATTTTCGCTGATGTCTTCCGGGGGAAAAAAGGGGGATTCGGGAGATCTTCCTCAAACATTTATTGGAAATTTAAGTTTTAAAATCACTTATTCTGTCTATCTTTGACTTGAGGAACTAAATTAGTAAGGGGTTTGGACGCTCTTCCCCGGAAATTTTCTGTAACTAATGAAACCCTAAAAACTCAATTTTAGGGTTCCGTGGAGGAATTAGGAGGAAGGTTAGGGGTCTCAAACCCGGAGTTTTTCCGAAATTGAAATCTTAAAAGTGCAGTTTATGCTATCTGCGGATGTAATTATGCTGATGTAACTATAAGATTAGGGTTTCTTTCTAGAAAAGTTTCCAAAACTGGAGTCAAGAGTGTTCTTAGCAAGTTTTGTCCAACCTACTGTCAGCCCGCAGTTTAGGGCCGTCACAGGGAGGGCTCAATCAAGTATTATTCGTAACCTTCTTCGCAAAAAGAATAGGGGTCGGGAGGGGGGAGTTAACGTGTAAATCTGTGTAGGTTTGTATCCGTTTGTCCGTGCTCTGTGACATCATAGCTAATACACGAATGAATTGATTTTGATTTTTTTAGCTGGTAAGGTGACTTGATCGATAATATTCATCACTAGTTTTGATTAAACCTCTATTTAACGAGCAGTATGGGGTCCCTGAAGCTTATCCATTTGACCCGTTGTTATAGCTTGAATGCTGACTTGATTGAGTTTTCGCTATGATTTACATGAGTCGGTTGTTATTTTATCAATTTTTAATTTAATATTAGTTCTTGTTGTTTTGAAATCATTACACAATGAATTAATTTTCTTTACGAAAATCCGATGCAAGTAGATTATTGCAACAAAACTACTATTCATGACGTAAAAAACATTTATAAATATTTTATTTTTAAAGGCAGAAGCAGTTCAAGTTCATCCTCTTTTTTTAATGCTGCCTGTTACAATTGGATGCTCTTTCGCAATGATTCTACCTGTCGGTAATCCGTCCAACGCCATTGTCTTTGAAGCAAGTTCTATGAAGACATTCGATATGGTAAATGATATTCTATTTATTTGCGTATTTTCTCTATTTTAAAAGCATCCATCTGTCGTTGCCCGATTAATTAGTTATATCCAAGGTAAAAACTGAAGGCCTTGAAAGTCAAACTGGAATTTGTTTGTAATATTTTTCCTCTGGCTTGTATGTAAAGATTACAGGTATTCTAAATAACTTAGTTTTTTTATCTAATCATATTATTGTGAGTTATCTTGTTAGCAACATACTGTTGATAATGATGTTAAGAACTGAAATGCTTTAGAGTCGTTCCACGCCAAATAACATAATTTTTCGAATCGTTCCCACCCGATCATCTTAGATTTTTATGAAATTTTATAGAGATGTACACAATCTTTTGAAACTAACATATGCAAATTTTCTGCTTCCTATATCCATTCTGAATCTAGGATCTATTAAGTAAAGAGTTGCAAAATGTCAGAGCAGTTTTGTAAAATTAATTGCTATATTTAGGCTAAGTTTGCAGACAATTATATTGCACTGGAAGGCTGAAATTTTAATAGCTTAAAGTAATTTTGGTTGCTAATATATTATATTATCTTCATGCGTTTTAGCTCATTAGCTTTTATATAGCACTTATCTAAACTCCTGACAAAACTCGGTAGGGAACTCCTTTTTCCCACCGATAGGGTTGCCGTGTGAAAGAATGGATGTCATAACGAGAAATGGCACTAGGTCTACGAATGGTTGAATTCATTAATGCGCAGCCTTATTTAAAAAAAAAAAAAAAACTACTTTTTCTAATGGATTTTAGGTTGCCATAAATTCTGATAAAAATTCGTTCAAACACTCGTACTTGGTAGTTCAACTCAGAAAATAGCTGTTTTTGATGGGTTACAGTTACAGAGCTTAAATATTATCTCTGTAAAAAATATTGTCGTCCAAAGTGGTTATCAGAATACTCCCAGCCCGTTTTCAATTCGCTGTAGCTCAAACTTACGTCCTTCAATTTTCTTTTTATTAGCATCATTTAAGAGGAACAGATTTTTTTTCTATCAGATTATGTTTTTCAGGATTGTGTTCTTTCATATAAAGGGTAAAATAAGCTTCTGAAATCCAGACAAAGATGTCCCCACCGAATTTTTCCAACGGTGTACATGCTTGCCACGAATAACCTAATGTGCTTAAACTCAAATATACCAGAACGCTTTAACATTCAAAAAGTACTTAAAGCTCCTAAAACTTCAGTCTTCTAGTGTAATAAATTTTTCTGCAAGCTTAGCCTCATCATGACAATTAGTTTCACAAAGCTGCTCTGACATTTTAGAGCCCTTTATTTGAGTAATCCTAAATCCGCTAGATTTGGATCTTGGAAGCTGAACATTTGCATATAGTTTCAAAGGTATGTGTACACTTAAAATTTCATGAAAATCGGAGATGGTTCGAGAAGGAACCCCTTGGGTTACTCGACATGGAATGACTCTTTATTACAAGTTTTCCTTTTTCGTTTGATATTTAAAATAATCGAAATTGAAAGTAACTAGTTTTGCTTTGATAAAATGCATTTCCCAACGTTTATGACAAAATCAAAGTTGCGACAGTGAAGATGGGTGAAAAAGAGAGCACATGTTTTTTTGTTAAAGAGAAAATAACCTTAGAAAAATGCAACATGTCACCAAAAGTTTCCTGATACAATTAAAGATCACGAAAAGCAATGCACTGGATGCTGGAAAACTTTTCTAATAATCCCTGCAGACAATGAACAGTTAATTAAATATTATTTGTTTTATAAAAATGTACTAATCTATTAGTATCTTATTAAGGAATCAGAAAATTATTCTAATTAAGTGTAGGAAGTTGGTAACAGAAGCCCACAAATATTCCCCCTTCTGATAAAAATTAGCTGTGCTATAAGAAATCTAAAACAAATTTTCAAAAAAAAAAAAAAAAAAAAGTGGTCAGCGGCTAATTAGGAACATCAAAGCAGGAAATGAGATTAGTGATATCAATCTTCATCAGGCCACTGTTTTTATTCAGAAATCAAAGCACCATTGCAAATGGCTTCGAAGAAGCTTTGATTCGTCTCGCCCGAATGAAGCAGGATGACCGATAATGAGGAAAACGAAGATATTGAGCCGGAAGTGTGGGAGAAATTCCCAAATAATTTTTCTTTGGATTTTGATTTCAACACTTCATCAAGCCAAGTATTCATCAAAAGCGGATTTTCCTTTTGAAATTAATGATGTAAAAGAAGAATGAGATCAGGAAAATCAACATTTTGAAAATCAACTTTTCAAAAATGACGAAAAAGTACTGAAATTTGAACATATCGCAGAGTCAAAATGGCTCTGAATATGTGGTATTCAAATTTTAAACATTCAAATACTCATCAAATACTCAAATCAAAATGTGCTCATTTTTGAGGAACAGTACCCGCCACTAATAAAATCACTGGATTATAAAATCAGCCGCTTTTTAAAATCATATCTGGAAGAACAGAATCATTGTAATGTCAAAACATGTTAAAACCATCTTTTAATAAAATCACTATCGCCGTTTTATAAAATCAAACTTTTGGACATCATACGCAAAAAATTGTTAAAGCGCCACCAAGAAATGAAGGAATCGGTTTCAGAAGATGAGAATATTTCAGAGTCAAATTTGCCTATTCATTTTCAATAGATGTCAGAAAAGCGCTTGATAATGTACGATGCACTTTAAAACAAAGAGGAAAATATAATGTTGAACGTTACAAAACACTTTATAAACTCTCAAACGATATTGAATCTTGGCTCAGCCAATTCTGTTAAGCAAACAACAATAAACCTACATTTTAAATTCCTTGTGCAAATAATTATAAAAAAAATATATCTCATGTTTAGCTAAAACGATAACTGTATTTTGAAATACAGGGTGTTTCAAAATGAATAGCGGGGTTTTAATATGTTATAATATTTATTACACCAAACTTACAGCCGCAAGTGATATATCAAATGAAAGAGAAACTCAAACAGTTTTGTTTGTCGGCATCAGTGCGCATGAGCGTGGATATCTTATCTGGATACTTTACAGCTATGGCTCTTCCCTCAACTGACACAAGATGAACCAGAAAACTTCATCTTTCAGCAAGATGGTGCGCCGCCACACTGGCATAATGAGGTACGCGATTGACTTAACCTAACTGTACCCGACCGCTGGATTGGCCATAAGGGGCCTAATGACAGGACTTGTTTCCCATGGCCTTCACGGTCACCCGACCTAATGCCGTGTGATTTCTATCTTTGGGGGTTTATTAAGGACCGTGTGTATGTGACTCCACTGCCAGCCGACTTTCCCGAATTAAGGAACAGGATTGAAGCAGCTGTTGCAGCAATTACTAATGAGACACTCATCAAAGTTTGGGAAGAACTCGCATATCGTCTTGACGTGTGTCAAGTGACGAATGGTGCTCACATTGAACACTTGTAGGCTATTATGTAAAACTGTTTCAGTTTCTCTTTCATTTGACACATCACTTGTGGCTGGCTGTAAGTTTGGTGTAATAAATATTATAACATGTTAAAACCTCGCTATTCATTTTGAAACACCCTGTACTTAAAACAGAAATAAATGAAGTAATTCAATTCATTTTTAGAGTATTTAAACTTCAAAGCCTTTCATTTTTTTGAATGCCGGTTAATAAAATCAGCCGCTTTATAAAATCAAATGTCCACAAATGTGATTTTAATATGCGGCGGGCACTGCATTTGTGCTTATGTTGAACATGTAAAAATTTCAAAATTGAGTATTAACAGAGTTTTGTACTCATTTTTGAGTATGAAATAATTTAGCACACTATTTGAAAACATGGGTACTCATATTTGAAACAAAAGCTTTCAAGAAAATTTGAAAGCATGAACGTACTCACTTTTGAAAACTTTATTTTTCTCAGTGTGGAGACGCAAATCACGTCACCCTAACAGTTTCTAAAATACTTCAAGTTCTCACCGCAGCAGAAACAGCTTTTTCCTGTATTTAGTCTCAATCAACTGGAGAGGAAAGGATGAAGTATTCATTGCTTTGAACATATTAGAAAAGCTCCTGTATAAAAAAGTTACACAAAATATAAGACCATATAAATATATTTTCGACTTTTTTCAAAAGATAACACCTTTGTAAATTTTTGCTTTATTTTGTTGAAGTGCTTGTTTTCAAATGCCGTCCAATTTTCTATTCTTGAGAAAACGCAATTTTGCTTTGTAAAATTTTAAGGAGATATATTTTATTCTAGTGTTCTAATAACACTAAATTATACAGTTAAAAAGCTCCAGACTGTGTAGTTATTTAGAAATTACAAAGAAAAAAAAAGAGTTTACCTCTTTTGGAACCAAATTGTATGACTTGCGCCCTTTTGATACAAACAAATAACCAAATGAAATGATTTACTTTCATTTGAAAGTAATCTAAGTGGATTTCTTTTTTTTTTCATACAAACACAGCATTAATTTTAGATACACAATTTTAGAAAACAGTTTCCTCAAATACCTTCTCTTACAAATCCATCGCTACCCTCATTTTCATTTGTTAGAGTTAGGTGTATAATAGCTAGATTGTTTATGCAACTAAAAAGGTTCGTACAATTTGTAAATTCCTGTAACTTTAAGTAATTTCAAAGTACTAGCTTTTTTTTCTCTTTGTTTTTCATTGTTTCCAGGTTTTATTCCAGAAGGAGCACATGGGAGAATTTTTTCCGTGTGCTCCACTTCAGACAAACCACGTGATCTCAAGGCACGCTGCAAACATTAAAACTTGACTTCATCACTTTTGGCTCGATAAAATCTAAAAGTCACATTAAAATACTCCAACATATTTCTATGCAATATATATTTTTTAAATTCAGACAGTTTGAAAATAAAAAAATATTGCCTGACATTTAAAGTAAGAGTTCCAAGCTGTCCCAAGATACAGCTTCCTATTGTACCTTGGGACACATCCTGTTGTACAATAAGAAAGTCTTCATGATTCAGGAAACAGCCATATACTTGAACCAATTTTGCACAAAAAAAAAAAAAAATCATGAATAAATAATAATAAATTATGAATTATTATCTAGCACTGAAGGTGTTTAAAAGAGTACTTATGATTAAAACATTGTTACATGTTCCTTAACATATCTTAATTATTAAGAACCATGCCTATGTTGTACTTTCGAACGTGTCCTAAGATGTTTGGCTGTCCCAAGGTACAACAAGTACGTGATTTAATAAAAACGAAAACTGTTGTCAATCTAGATGCACTATCATTATTATCTCATAACCAAAATATTTAAAGTACTTCTCTTTTATAACAAAATAAAATTCAGTTGATTAGTTTTACAAGTACAAAGACAGAAAATGCGATAAAAATGAAGAAAATATTTACTTTGGAGTCATGAAATTTTCTTTCTCTTACAAAATCGTCAATTTTACTCATTTGATGCTGATTTTTACTATGGCACCATTTAGTGGTAAAGGTTACTATTAGAGATTACAAAAACATAGCTGCTAAAAATAGCTTCTTAGAAGTAAGCTCTGTCCCAAGGTACAACACTCTCCCCTATACTATCAAAAAGGAAACAGTGTAAATTTAATAGACTTGATTGATTTTCTGAACAAAAACATTTCAAGAAAAAAAAAATCTTGTCCGTTTTATTCAATCTCTTTTCTTTTTCTATTTTTTTTTTGGGGGGGGGGGCTTTTGACCTTTGCCCTTTGCAGTCGTACCTCTAATCCTCATGTGAAGACTATGTTTGGCGATGAATTAAGAAGCCTACAAATAATTTTATTCCTATCTGCGAAATTTTTACTCAAAGTTAGGTGGTGTTATATATTGGCGCTTATAAAACGACCAGTTTGAAGCCACAGCAGTTACATCTTTTTCCAGAGCAAGTGCATTGTGTTTCCTTTTATATCAAACGTATTTTTAATTTGCAAGAAATTTTAAGGAACTTTTTGCAAAGTTGTTCATTGCAAGAAAATCCCCATTCCATCTAACACGATTTTTATTTTATTTTCAGATGAAACCAGGAGTGTTGCTGAAAGTTTTATGCTGCATTGTTGAAATCTTAATGATTCAGACTCTAGGGGTGTATGTGTTCAATCTTAAAACATTCCCAGAGTGGGCAAACAAGCACGACTTGTTGCCAGACGCTTTAAGTGCAGCAGGAAACTTCAACAGTACAGAAAGTATGAATATGTCTTCCATCTTCGCCAATTAACTCTTCAATGAAAGGAAAAAATTAGGTCACTGAATTAAACCTTTGAAAATGTTCGACGGGTGTTAATTGCACACTTCAAAAGTAAAAAGAAACTCACGAGTGTCATAGACTAGCTGTGATTCCGGTGGCAGTCTGGTGGAACGCATGGGCTATTGATGACTTTTATATTCCTCAATTTGTTCTTCATGACTTCCGAATAAATAATTGTTAAATTATTGTTAATTTATTGCTTTTAATAACTTTTATAACACATTTTACACACAGACAGGGCTGGCATGATGATGTAAGATGCGGTAAATATCAAATTTTAACTCGCTCTCTCCAAATCCTGAAAAAAAAAATCAAATTAAAGTAACTGTAAAACTATTAAAACAAGTAGTGTGGAAACTCGCAGGGGTGCCCCTCCTTCTAAGAGCAAGGGCACACACCCCTTAAGATCGTAAAGACTCGCCCAAAAGCAAGAGCCCCCCTCTCCAAAAAAATAAGAAATACCCTTCAAAACACCCCTTTCTTTAAAATATAAAAATATTGATGGTGCAGTCCTGCAGCATGAACCCCCCCCCCCCCCGGGAGGCGGGCATGAGTCTTGACTTACGCGAGGGAAATGTTCCAAGACCCCTCGAACTTAGTGGCGGATTTACCGTATCACGAATAACGATACTGCGAGAAGGCCGTATGACGTAGGAGCCCCCGATATGAATACAGTAGGTCACATGAAAAAGGTTTTTACATAGTCTTGCTCATCTCTAAGAGTCCCCCCCCCCTGGCAAAAGTTCGTTGCGACAGGCCCTAAACCAGTAAATCCGCCACCACTCGTACAAGTCAAAATTTCGCATTAAGGAAAAGTGTATATTAGGGTGTCCCAAAAAAATGAAAGTCGTTTTTTTAAAACGCATACCCTCTTATTTTTTTCCTTTTATATCAAAACCGTTGGAAAAAAAGTTTCATGCAATTTGAAGCACGGTAACCCGTGCCGACTTGCGCCTAAAGGCCTAAACGTGTAAATAGCACGTGTATTCATATAAGCAAGCGAATGCTGGCGACGCGATACTTTGCAAAGCTCAAAACAGCTGTAAATAGTGCACAGAAAACAAATGAAAACAGAAAAACATATGTTGGGGGGAGGGGGGCTTATCCGTAGTAATTTGCAAACCGTCAAACATGTCAGTACGAATACATTCCGGTCAACGAGCGCAGTATAGTCCTTCCATAGGGAACGAAACATGGCAGTGGAACTGCAAAGTTTGAAAAAAGGGATATTTTTAATAGGAGTCGTAAAACAACAAACTACGGGCTTGAAACTTCCCTCTAACAGACAAGTTCTGTCGGTTTTGTTTTATAACATTCGAGAAGTAAATTTAACCATCAGTGAAAGTGCAAATATCGCTATTCGGGAATGCATCATCTTTTGGGAAAAGGCACGCGTTCCCACCAAATCGTTTCTAAATTGTGTGAATAAACTTAAAAACCTGTATCAAATCTAGAGAGACTTACAAAAAAATGCAGAGAAACTGCAAGAAGTATTCAGGCAGCGCCAACAAGAATTTTCAAGTAATTTAAACAATTTATTCAATATTGCACATGCTGATGCACTTCGGTTAATCAAAATAGAGGAAGATGGGACTGTTGCCTGCTTTGAGTGCTCAAAAATCAAAAGAAGATCGCTTATCTATAGTTATTTTATATGGATGTGACGGAACAACTCATTGCTGAGTCTAAACTGGATAATTCCACAGGAAAAGAACAAACAAAGGCTGTTTGAAAGGCAGTTTTAGATTGGAATCTCGAAGACAAAGTTAAGTTGTGATATTACAGCTTCCAGAACAGGTCCTTTAAGTGGTTCTTGCGCTATTCTTGAGCAAAAATTTGATAGAGAAATGCTTTCCTTTGCTTGCCGCCATCACATATATGAACTGATCTATCTCACTTAAATACAGTGCTATGGAGGAGCTGCGGAGTTGTTCCGAACTGTACCCTAACTTGGAAAATTTACTTGACTTTTACCGTGCTGAACTTACTAATAATACGCTCAGGGATGACTATCAAGAGTTGACAGAACTGCCTATCATATTTTTAGGTGCAGATACAGAAAATGAATTTAAAATAAGACCACCGGGAGTCATGCACAAAGCTCGATGGATGGCTCGAGCGATTTACTCCCTAAAACTATTATATTTAGTTCACAACTAAAATTAGATACGAAGGAAAATGAAGCATTGTTTGATGTCTGCTTTTTTGTAGTGACAATATACGTGAAACCATGGCTTCAATGCATTTTGACAGTCAAAGCACCCAAAAAAGATTTGTGCTTTTTGATAAAAGTTTACGAAAATGTGGACCCAATTATCTCAAAAGCTGCTCTACAAAAATTCATCCAGCTTTTATGGTATGGTCAATAATATTTCATTCCTTTATGTGAAAAAGACTGTCTCAAAGCTTAGTGCAGTAAGCGATGCAGCTGAAAGAGCGGTAAAAATGATGCAGAACTTTCATGATTTGCTAACAGCTGATGAGGAACATAAACAATCTGTTACGTTGTGTTCAAGAGCAGAGGACATTCTATTCTGACTGCAAAAAGCAAACATTGAATTAAAAATATGTACAGTAATGTTTCTTTTAGTCTAATATTGTTGTAAATATCTGCTTTAAATAAATTGATGTCGCGTGTAGTAATGAATTATGCAGTTAGCAATTTTTCCACTGTAGTCGCCTTACAGGATTTTAGGTCCAACTTTGACCTCAAGTCGGCACGGGTTCCCGTTATTTAATTGCAATGGAACTTTTTTCTCATGTTTCTGAGGTGAAATGGAAAAAATTTGGAGGGTATGCGTATTCCATTTCACAAATTTGTTTTTCGCCACTATATCTTGGGACACCCTAGTGTATATGTATAAGACTTTTTGATAAACTTTTAAACCCTTACTTAACTATAACTGTTTCTCACAATAAAGAACTGAATTTATACTGTTTTCTTTCTTTCCTTTCTTTATTCTTTGATCGAATAATGCATCAACAATGAAACTCGCGCCATTGCAATGATAATTTGACAATATTTTTTGGCAATTTTTGACATGCAGGGAAATGTTTTATTTTGACAAGGCTCAAGGGCACCCATATAGGGGGGGGCAAGGGGGGGAGAGACCCCCCCCTTAGAAATTAAACCGTCTTTGCTTTCAGTACTTTTTTTGCAAAAATGTAAAAACATTTCTTCTTCAGCCATTAATGAAAAATTTATTAAAAATGTCAAACTTTGATAACTCTAATCTGTACTGAAATCGGTTTCTATGGAGATAATATCCTGCTAAATCATGGGAAAAATATCTAAGCAAAAGCCGTCTCCAGGTTGCGTCCATATCCTACACACACGCTCATACATATACACCTACACACACACACACACACACACACACACCTACACATACACATACACACACGCACACTCGTGATTGCGAAAAACATAATTTGAATTCAAGATGTCAAAATACAAATTAATTTTTACTTCCTTTTACAAAAAAGGAAGTATTGTATTCGCGAAAAAATTTTCACTCAAAAATCGCCCTTAATTTCCATTTTGCTCACCCCCAAATGAATGTTGAGTTTTTTTTTCGATTCGACCACATGCGGAAAAGTGCCTAAGAATGTATAGACACGCGAAATATCCATTTTGACCATCACCGAGGTAATTACAACGACTTTTCTCGTGACGTCTGTATGTATGTGCGTATGTGTGTATGTGCGTATGTGCGTATGTGCGTATGTATCTCGCATAACTCAAAAATGGTATGTCCTAGAAAGTTGAAATTTGGTACATAGACTCGTAGTGGGGTCTAGTTGTGCACCTCCCCTTTTGGTTGCTTTCGGATGTTCCTAAGGGGGTCTTTTGCACCTTTTTGGGGGGAAATCATTGTTAATATCAATGCAAACTTAAGTGGTGTTACAATTTGGCGGACACTTGGCGATATATCGCCAGTCTTTTGGTCGCCAAGTTTTGTCGCCAACTTGGCGGAAAATTTGGCGATTTTTTTTATCTGGTTTTAATTTGGCCATCGTTTTTAATATTTAGAGATTAAACTATTGAATCACATTAAAATTGCCAATAATGGGAAAATGACATTAAAATGGAGTAAAAGGAAGTCATGTGAGGCACACATCAGCTCGTTTTTTAAAGCTTTCACTTGACTTTAGTGATTTAGTTTAACCAACGCGGCGTGAATGTGAATATCGGGAGGAAGTTCCGCATTGCAATTGTGTTTGAGCGAGATTTCTTTTCAAAGGTCGCGATTCTCGAGGCTCAATCAAAGAGAAACTTCATGCAAAATAGAGGGCTAGACATATTTTATTACAACTTACAAGATTTCAGTCTTAAATATGTTCGACATTTTTATAAGTCACCAAATTCAGAGTTAGAATTCCTATTGTTATACACTCTATAAACAGCAATTGCAAAAATGACGAAAAAGTACTCAAAATTGAACATATTGCGAGTCAAAATGGCTCCCACTACTTGGTATTCAAATTTGAAACATTCAAATACTCATCAAATATTCAAATCAACATGTGTGCTCATTTTTGATGTATTTGTGCTCATGTTTGAATCTGTAATAATTTTAAAACTAAGTATTACTTACTTATTTTTGAGTATGAAATAATTCAGCACATTTTTTGAAAACATGGGTACTCATATTTGAATCAAAAGATTTCTAGAAAATTTGAAAACATAAATGTACTATTTTTTTAAACTTCATTTTTCTTAGTGTAGGACTACAGAAATCAAACTTGGTGGAGGAGAGGGGATAAATGTTATAAATTAATTAGCAACTCTGAACACCAGTTGAAGAAATATTAACATTGATTATCTATCACTACATCAGCGCTTCTCAACCTTTTTTGCTTTGCGACACACTTAAGAAATTTCTAGATCAACGGGGCACACTGAACTTAATTTCGCAATGGTAATGTAGAAATGTTTTTATCATTCACTGGTAAAAAGATGGGGGGGGGGGACTACTTTCATACGAATAAAACAATTATAACTAACGTAGGATATTTAAATTTATTTAGAAAGTAGAAAGATTTCGAATGTATTGAGGTTGATGATGAACACAAAACTACCTATATCAGACTTTACAGAACATTATGTTTCATGTGTTTCAAAGCATTTCTTTCAAACATGTCATTAAAGTGCACACTGCAGTTACATGATTTATCAAATAATGTTTCAAGATAGCAGTAAGCAAGAAATTAAAACCAAGCACCTAACTTCCGTTTGACACTAATGAAACACTTCAGCTGCACGAAGAGCTACATGAAGTTATTGATCCAGTCTCTTTAGAGATGATCTCTTGCTGTTTTTTTTTTTATAAGTGTGTGGGCTGAGAAGCTGAATTTACAAAGTTATGTAGTTGAAAATGGTAGCAGCACATCAATAGCAAGACAAGAGATGGTGGGCAAACTCATTTTGAACCATCAGCAACCAAAATTCGTTCAGAGGCACTTCGCTCAGCTTAAGTTTAAGAGTACGGTCGCTCTTGAGGTCCATAAATTCTTCTCGTGCCTTCAAAGAAAGGTCTTTAACTGATGCATTCGAAGATGAAGAGATCATGAATCCGTTTTATCATACTGTCATACTTTTATATGTTAGTATTCCTGAAATATAGTGCTTAAACTTGTCCTGAAGTATGACTAAATGCTCTGCCACCACAATCAGCAGCTTTTTTTCCTATGCCATTTCTTCATACCATGTTGACGGTCCGTTTGAGCGTGTCCAATGAGCCACGATCTACTTCTCTCCACAGCTGAATTTTTGATTTGGACCCGTTTAGCGCTTGTCCATACATGTAACCAAAATTCTCTCTTTGTCCTTGCATTTTCCGATTCAACTCGTTAAGGTATTCAAAAATGTCAGCCATGTACGCTAGTTTTGCCAGCCTATATTTGTCTTGCAACTAACTGGCGTACTGCATTTCGTTTTTTTTTTTTTAAATCAAAAACTGTCGTACCTCATCCCTCAATTCAAAAATTCTGTGTGTAGTACCTTACCACATGAAAGTCAGCGAATCTCTGTATGAAGAAGTAGGGAGTGGAGATCTGCCCCCCTTTTTTCACAAAGTACGGAGAAAAGGCGAGAATTAAACGGCCTCGATATAATGAAATTCACGAGTTTCACGACTTCAGCCAAAGCTGACTTCAGTTCATCTGGTAAGTTCTTTGCCACGAGAGCTTCGCGATTTTGCTAAGTCTCAGAATCGAGCTTTGAGAAACTACGATAAAAGGAAATTAGTATCGGAACTGTAAAAGAGGAAAACAAATGCTAAAGCTGTTGCTGAAATTCTGGGCGGTAGGGCACGATCCCTGCCTGGGGGAGCGGGCGATACTCTCGTTTGAGAAAGATTTAGAAAAAAATCTGTATAATTAATTGATTTCATGGAAATTAGAGTCCGTTTTCAAAAACTGTAATAGGATCACAAGAAGTTTAAAAGAGGTGGAGCAGCAAATCCCGCCGCTCCCCTTTTTGGGTATGTCTAATTGCACATGATCGACAGGATGAATTGAAAAGTTACAGAACGATACAAACCCTATTCGGTCGTAACTTCGTAACTTTAAAACAAAATACATCAAAGCTCTTTCTTTTTATAAAACTACGAAAATACAGCGGCACACCAGGTTCCTTGTCGCGGCTCACTAGTGTGCCGCAGCACACCGGTTGCGGAGCCCTGCACTACATAACACATCTACACACTACGAAGGTTTTACAGATAGTGCGAATTTTACAAAATTGATGCGAACGTGGAGCAAGAATAAATAAAAAAATTTAGTTTGTGTTTGAAAGTTCGCGTTTGGATTTAAAATTTTTGTTTTCGTTTAATAAGTTCTTTTAATGTTCAGTTCAGGGATCACAATTCAAGTTATTTCCAACATTCTACAGTTGGTGAAAGTAGTCTTATCTACAATCTCCAATTTTCATTCATAATTTTTCAAAAACATGTTTATCAAACTTTGTGTGGGATATTGTAGCATGTAGAAACGCACATTTGTAAAAAAAAAAAAAAAAAGATTTCGTTGCTAAAAACATCGTTTTTTGGTGTAGCTATTCTTTCTTTGAATTATTTTTTATTTCACGAAAACCATACAAATGCTCTAAATTTCAATATTTGAAACCCATAACTAAATCTAAGTTTTTTTTTTTTTTTTTTTTTTTGGCTAACGGTAAGGCATTAAAGTTATACTGGTAATTTTCCTGTAAAGAACTCTTTTTTTTTTTGCTACCACACACACGGAAAATTTGAATATTTAGTTTAAAAGAAAATAATATTAAATGATGTTCGTTTATATGTTGCAGGCAATGGCTGAACGCTCTGAAGGCAGTTTTTTTCAATCCTGGGAAAGATGCGAAAAGATTGCACATTTCAACAGATTATAATATAATTTGGGTTACGGGGTGTGAAATTGCATAAAAAGAATTTGCCGCCTTTGGTCGTTGTTAACTAGAAAATTGTCTTATTAGAAAAATGGCAATGCCACTGCAAAACACGAAAAAGAATTTTCAGCTTTGTTTTTTTATCTGTAATTTCAAACAATATTTTCTTTCAAGAAAGATTCGAAAATTATGACTTTTTTGGGAAATGCAGCAAAATTGGGGAACTTATTTTTTAGTTTGTCTAAAAAATTAAACGCTTTTCAGGAACTGTTGAATGACACAATAGTTTAGAGCCTTTTTTGGTTTAAATAAAGCCTCTGAAAGGATAGTTCCTAAAATAAGAAAAAAAAAAAGTTTATGCAGACACACTGACGTTCTATATTAATTTATTTAGTTTCTTGTTGTGATGGTAAGAGTAAATACTGGTACTAATCCAGGGGGACAAATTTACTACCAAAGAAACATTCGATTTTTGTGATACTGATGAAAAAAAAAGATGATACTATTTTAAAAAGCTCATTATAATACACAGTTCATACCCTTTAGGGAGAAAAAAATTCAAACACTTTTCAAGTAATTTTCAAGGGAATTTTTTTAAAGGCTATATCATAAATTCGTACTAAAAATATTGTACGGAGATTTCATAAAATGCAAACATATAAATAATGAGCAATGATATAAAAAGTATAGGAATACAAAATTGCCTTTTCTACGACACTTTGATAACCAATCTACTGTGTCGAAAGTTTTTCTGAAAATATATGAAAAACTCGGTCAAAGAGAAGCAGATTTCATGAGGTTTAATTTTGCAATCTTCACACTTAAAGAAGTATATTTTCTATATTCAGCAAGATATTACACTCATGTTTGTAAAAATTACAACAACATGAAGGACTCATTGGAAAGGAATAAATTTTATTGTACATATTACTCATAGTGCTACAAATAAACGATCAAATTTACAGATCAATAAAATAAAAATAACATTCGTAAATTTATATCGAATGTAGCTACACCGCGCAGCTAAGCGAGCCTGTACACGTTTTGGTGTCTAATCATAGAGGTGCTGAATGTCAATTGGCACCCCAATGGCTTCAATCTAAAGCCAAAGTTCATCCGCACCAACTGCTGGACGAGACATATGGGCGAGTCTCCGACCAACGCAATCCGAGACATGCTCGATGGGCGTAATATCCGGAGCACGGACAGGCCAAGGAAATAGCGCACCCTGTCGTGCACCGAAGAACACTCGTACTTTACGTGCGACATGTGGACGTGCATTGTCCTGCTGAAACGCTGCACCAGGAATGCTCTGAAGAAAGGGAAGTACCTCCGGCGTCACAGCGTCCCTGAAATAGCGCTCGGTATCGAGGTGATCCGTAATTCGGACTAGATGGGTCCGCCCTTGATATTCGATAGCGCTCCAGACCATGACGACTGGCGTTATGCCGTTATGACGACGGATTACACACTCTAGGAGGTTACGTTCCCATGGGTAACATCTGACGTGTAGACGTCCATCGCTATAGTGCAGATTAAATAGGGACTCATCCGAGAAGACGACCTGTTGCTGGTCTGCAGGCCATTGGGCGTTTTGGTGGACCCATTAAAGCCGGAAGTAAGATTGTTGATGATGAAGGGAATACTGTATAGGGGAGAACCCTTGCATCCAGATCCTGGCACAGCAGACGTCGACGAACCGTGGATGCAGAAAGTGTGACACGTAGCCATACTCCAACGCTGTGGTAGCGTACGAGCGGACAATATGCAATCCATCACAGTTAGGCGAGTGTGGTGTCGACAATCCCGTGGCGTCGTCGCCCATCGTTTGGGGTAGGGCAAGCCCTTCGGCTAATTTCATCGTCCTCCGTCCATCTTTTACAAATACGCATCAGAGTTGAGGCATTACTCCCCGTGCGGGCACTGATTTCTCTATACGTAAGTTCACCCTCACGCATGCTGATCATGCAGCCCCATTCGAACTCCATTACTCGTTCGTATGACGCTCTGCCAAGAGTGTTTGGCACTCTTGGCTTCCTTAAGAGGTTTTCCATCTCCAGCTCAGTCACTTTCCTATGCCGGGCTGATGAGTGCTAATAAGCACGAAACTGCAGTCCTCGGCTGGAAATGACTGAGCTGGTGGTGTATTTCACGTATTTCTGTCTTAGCCCTGGCTATTGGGCGGTATCTAACTGAATATAGGCAGACCTCTCTGTGTTCTGAACACCCTATAATATGAGCACCCCAGTATTATGAACGCTATTTTTGACCCTGTTCCATTATTACCTCTCTATATACTGAACATGATTACAATCGGTATCCGGGAAATCCTATGAATGAAATTGGAAAACCTGAAATACATTCATAATTTTATCACAATGAGCAAATTGTAATCATTCTTCCTTATTTTTCATTTTCTCTTTAGGGCAATTCCATTGTGACATTCAGACACTATTTTTACTGGTTAAACAAACATCTTGAGCACTAAATTAGTTAACAAATACTAAAGTATTTTAATCATGTTTAAGCATGTATTTGCTTGAATAATTGAGTTGAAACAAAACTGCAAGACTTTTCATTTCTTTTAAAGTAATTTTAAAATCTTGTGACGGGTGTGACGTTTGCGAGACATGAGATTTCACCTGCACTCATATTCCTAGCAATTCCTGTGAATATTTTAATGTTTCATGACCCCCAAAGCAAAATACTACTAAATTTGCGACGTACGTCGCAGAACAGATGCCTGAGCTGCAGAACAATTTTGTTCAAATGTGAGAGGAAAACTGACAAATTTTCTGTAGAAATTCTATAAGTTTCAGTGAAATTTCTGCAGAAACCACTGTACGCAAAAACTGCAGTGCCGAAAATCTGCAGGAACTGCGGTGCAGAAAATCTGTAAAAACTGCAGATTTTCTTCAAAGATCCTCGAACTCAAGATAGAATCTTGCAGGAATTCTGCAGACTTCTTAAAATTAGAAAAAAAATCTACAATTCTCGCAGATTACGATTATTTGACGGAAAGCTCGTGATGTTGAATTCGATATGTCTTTTGTAGGGCTTTCCCAATCGATCTTCATCCATTGAAATTTCCGCCATCTATTTTCTATGCATTTTAGAAAGCATATAAACTATTTTTGGAGAATCTCAATCCGTTTAAATTTTATACCTTGTTAAAGTTTTTACAGAATTTGCCATTCCTAGCAAAGTGCCGCCCGGGGAGAGTGCCCCCTTTGCCCCCCCCCACGCTATGCCACTGCATTTAGTTTAGCACATGTTTAATAGCCGCTAACGAAATTAGGTCGAGTGTAGCTTGATTTGGTAATTACAAACAATTTCTTTTTTTAAATATCTCATTCAAAGGGAGAAAACCAAGAGGATCATCCATCAGCATGCATATCTTTACATATTTTTTCTTTTTTAAAGTTAATATGTAAAACAGTAATATAATGCAATGTAATAATAATAATAATAATGTAGTGCTTTGGATGGTAAATAAAAGAAAAAACTAGATCAGGTGTTAGTATAATCTGACTGGGAGAAAGACATATCATTTGAGATGCTGTGATAGCTATATTTTACAATGTAAACTTTGCAGTGCGTTCAGCTTAAACATTTTCGGAGCTGCTTTCCCAAAAGTTGTCCCTTCTCGGAACTTCATTTCTTCATTAATTCTAACTTGCAGAAGATATTCACTCTGAGCACAGTATTTACTTCAATATACAGTTAAATCCTTCTCATCTTCACTGCACAATTAAATTAATCAAAAGCAGTTTGATTTGACTTACCTCAATTTGACAACGTTGACTGCATTTAGCCCCCACAAATACGAGTACTCTCGAGTTCTATACAAAATGGTGAAAAATCTCTAAACTCCTGTCCTCCCCTAGAGAAAAACACTAGTTTGATTGTTATACATCATTTTTGATTGAGCTCTGCAGCAATCAGATCCATTTTTCCATTTTCATAGTTAAGAAAATTTTGTTTTCACACCAATTATGCTAGCATTTTAAAATGTCACACACAGCATATTTGTCATGATGCAGTAACTTACTTCCATAAGGGAGCAAATTGTATTATTTTTTAACCATGCACACTTTGTAAATGTGATAATTGGTCAATAAGACTTTAAATTGCATCCTGAGAACATGTGCCATAACTTGGGCAAAGTTTACTTGTTGTATAATTCTAGTGTCTTCGATATTATTTTTTATCTCATGAAAATAATTTGACTGAGAGATTTTCACAAAACAAAGTAGTTATGGAAATGTGCAGCTGATTATTTACTTCCTTTTAAGCTATTTTACTCCTTTGAAATGTTTTAAGAATTAAATAAAGTAACTCGCTTAATAGCCAAAAATATTACTGAAACACATTAATTCAAATATGTCATGTTATAAGATTTTCATAGATTTTATTTAACTACAATGCTAATTTGTCAAGAAATAAAATGGTTCATTCTTTTTTGTCATTTACAAAGTTTTTAAAAGCTATTTTAAATGCTGTTACACCGGTCCCAATGATTTTGTCAAACCCATCACTAACGGTTGTCACACCCGTCATAACAAAATTTTCCAGAAAATAAAAATTTGGTCAAATTTAAACGTAGTACTTCTATTCAGACCTGCAAGCATTAGAACTTAGGAAAGTTTCATGTTTTCCCATGAAAGAATGCATTTGCTGCGGTAACTTAAAGTATCTTTTTTGTGACGGGTGTGACAGCGAGACCTTATAACTTAATTTATACTAAAAACCCTGTTGACTATTTTGTTATGAAAAATTAAGTGCTCCAAATGATAGATAAATGTCACAAATAGTAATACACACACATACAATAAAAATGCTCTGGCTTTAAATAGAAATCCTAGGTGAATGAAAATTACTATGTTTGTCCCAAACATAAGTTTGTAATACAGTAAAACCTGTCTACAACGATCAGGTTATCGTTATAGACAGTTTGATTATTCATGCTGACATTTTGCTGGGTCAAAAAAAAAAAAAAAAAGAAGAAAAAATTAATTTGAATTTTGACAACTTGAATTCAAATTATGTTTTTCGCAATCACGAGTGTGTGTACGTAGGCGTGTGCGGGGGTATGTGTGTGTAGGCATGTGTGTTTGTGTCTGTGTGCTGGCATAAGTGTGTGGGTAATTGTGTATATGAATGTATGTGTGGGGGGGGGGGTATGTGTATGTGTGTAGGCATGAATGTGTGGGTAGTTGTGTGCTTGTGTTTGTGTGTATGTGCGTGTGTGTAGGATATGGATGCAACCTGGAGACGGCCTTCGCTATAGGAGCAGCATCGTGAGGACCCGGTCGACGGTGATGCTGCAGAGGGTGGCGGTGAGAAAATAAAATCAAAGGACATCAAAACAGTCAAATGAGAACAATAAGCAATCGTGATTGCACAAAAAAAAAAAAAAATGTTATAGACAGTATCGTTATACACAGGTTTCACTGTATTACCTTAACTTTAGGCTGGAAAAAATAATAAAAAGATAACTTTTATAAACATTTTCTTCATCATTTCATAAACCTCATGTTATTAGCTTTGATTTGATATATTACTTGCAGCAATAAAACAATTTTTAAATATCAAACCTCATGTCCACTTTTTCATGGAATTGCCCTTTACTGGTAATTCTTACTTTACTTGAATAGGAGCACAGTGAGGGGCGTCAACACCTTCCCCTGAATCACTGATTTTTTATATGTTACCAATCCCAATACTGTAATGAGGGCTGCAGAGTCAAAGGCCTTAAAATTCCAGAAGCCACTATCCCTCCGGCTCTGCAGCCCTCCTTGAAGGACATGTATGACCAAATATCCTTCAGAAGGTGAATTCTGGCAATATCAGTATACTTGACCATTCTTATCTGTTCAAAGTATCTCTCTTAACACAGCCAACACCAATCAGTAAATATGCATTTTTTTAGTTATTCACTTGGTGTTTAGTTTTAACACCTATACTTACTTAGAAACCAAAAATCTGTTACTTTAACCTCTAATTCAAAGTTCCTTGGATGCATAAACCACTAGATTTTTCAAACATGTATGTTTATTTGAAGATTGGTTCAATTTATTCTTTGAAAAAGTTTTAACTGGAAATCATTTAATTATTTTGCTTTTAAAGACAAAATTAGTATGAGTCTTCATGTCATGTCTGTCACAGAAAATGTGGATTATTTTTTTTTGTTTCAAACAAAATTTACTTGATAAAAAACTAACTCTTCCAATGTTGAAATGATTTAAATCAGTTGATTTTTTTGAAAAAAATCATTGATTTAAATCATTTTTTAAAAATGGACTTAAATATTAAAAGAAATGCAGAACATATGATTGAAGTTTTAAAACCCATTGCTCATGCTATGGAAAAAATTCAAAAAGAGGACTGTTCCCTTGCCGAATGCATGCATCAATGGAAAATGTTGGGGAAAAAGTTTAGAAAAAGTGTGGGATAAGATTCAAATAGCTAAATACCACAAAAGATACGACACAAGCAATTTATGCTTGCCATTATGCAGGAGTTTTATATTAAGCACCTCTGTTTGAAATCAAAAAGAAATTTTAATTAGTGTGGATGAAAATAATCAAGGTTTGGAATTTATTAAGGATCAAGCCTTGTCTGCATTATATTTTTTGGTCAATTTTCAAACCAGTGGCTCATTTCAAAAATCAGCATTGATCGATAAAAATGTAACAGATATTATTACCAATTATGAATGGTGGGGTTCATTTTATGCAGTGGGAAGTAGAGAGAGCAACCCAGAACCAGAAATCCATCTTATAAAACAAATAACAACAGCCCGTAGTTTCATCTGCTGGAATAGAAAGAGAGTTTTTATCTTTTGGTTTTGTTCATTCTGGCCTTCATAACAATTTAGGAGTGGACAAAGCATCAAAACTAAGGTTTTTATACAAACAAATCCTCAGAATTCATTTAAAAAATGTTGTACGAATTGTGATTTTTTTTGTCTTTTAATAAAAAGTTCACATTAAATATTTAATTTGTTCTTTAAAATTTCCTTTTATTTAGTTTAAATTATTGAACAACAAAAAAGAAAATAGATTGCCTTTAGGTTATAATATAGAAATAAAATTTAAATTTAAATAGAATATTTCGTGTGGATAATCTATTTGAATAGAATATTCTATCTTTTTAACGAGTCCCATGCATTTTCCAAAAAATATGTAAATCTAAGAGAAAAATTTCAAATAAATCTGATTTAAATAAAAAAGTCCAATTTTTTCAAAAGAATCGTGATTTTTTTTCCAACCCTGCTCTCTTCTACCAAAAGAAACAGTTCTTAAAAAAGTTGAAGAATAAATAAAAAATTTGAGTAAAATATAGAACATTAAATTTTGCCATGTCTGTTACAATAAGTTTTTTGAGCAATTTTATCTTAATATTTTGCTTTGGTAGTTATTATTAGTAATATTTAATTTAGTATTGATAGCAGTGGTATTTTTTATAACTCAACTGAAAAAAAAAGCTTGGGATATTTTGACAAATTTTGTTTCAAGAGCTTGTAGGTGTACGTCAGTATTCTTCTAATAAGAAGGTTAATGATGTTACACCATAAAAAAAAAAAAAAAAAAAAAATATTTTTTAAAGCTTAGTGAGTTAAACTTTGCTGCTTCACAGCTTTATGAATAAGTTGATTATTTTGAAAATTTTGACAAAATATGTGATTTTTGAACATGCAAGAAACTTTGATTAACTACGTTAACTGGGCAACATTAATTCCAATTTTTGCTATATTTCTTGGGTATGTACTTGTGCACATTTATCCTATACCAATTCAATTTAGCCTATTTATTCATAAATTTTAGAACTAGCAAATACACTCCAAACTTGAGAGACTATTTAAGTTTAGGTATGTTACATATACTTCAAAGTCTAAAAATTGCACTTACTTTAATTTCAATACTGATCAATGCCCCGAAAACCACATCTTGGAAAAAGCAACATATTGCAATATACAATTCAGCAAATAAGTGAATGTACGATAGAATTATGATGTTGTTTGTTGAATCAGGACACACATTAGGCAGAATCAATGCAAAATAAAATACAAAATAATTAATTATAAAATGTACCAACTAAAATAAAAGACTAGTTGTGATGAATCTGAAGATCATGTTGTCTGGTATGAGAAGAAGCAAAAATGCTACAGTTCCCATACCAGTCAATTCCAGAGGATCTTTTAAGTTTTAAATACATTTTTTTTCATCAATTTTCTTTCATGTTTGACCATATTGAAAGTGATGTATTTATAGAATAAATACTAAGTGTTTTTTTAAATCGTACTACACATGTCATTGCCTGTCACAAAACCTTGTCATGTCTCTGATGCTGATAAATATTTAAATAATACCTTACTGTTTACAAATTTTTAAAGATTTTTCTTTCTGCTTCACATATTTAAATTCTAACTTGGATTCAACAAAAAATTTTAGACTTGACGAACCAATTAAGAACATATGGTCAGCGATCACTCAAAATCTATTGCAATTTTGTCAGAACTGTCACAGCAGGTTTAGACCCAACAATTTAAAATATTTTCTCTTGAATCAAAATTTTAGTGTTTTTCATTTATTGAGGCCATCATTCACATCACCCTATGCATGGCAATTTTTTTTCTAATCAGTTAATTTTACTACATTTTAAAATCAACAAAAAAATTGTCTCCCGTCAGTCACAAATGAAATTCACCATAAATTATGTTTGTCAAATTTTATTTCTTACAAAAAAAAAAAAAAAAACTTTTCAACAATAAATTCATACAAGGATTTTCAGAATATAGGGCTCAATACATTTGAAGATAAATTGAGAGTGTTACTATTAAATTAGTACAAATTCTTTTCATATTAATAATACAGGTCACGAAACAGTCTATAAACGTTGAGCGACAACTTGAAATTTACATGTTGGAGGAGATGAAACATCAGCTGTTACAACCGATGTTATTCCAAAGTTCATCAACGCTCCACGAACAAGTCCACAGGTAAAAGCCAAATATTTTGGTGTGGCATTTAAATATTGATTGCTATTTGTAACTTTTGTTAAAAATCTAAAGGCATTATCATGAAGTACATATACTCCTTGATTATTCGTGCGAAGATTATTAATTTCCTTTTTAAAGACACTGGACCAGAAATCTTTACATATGAACTTCATTATATCTAATTCATCTTTAAACCTAGAACTTTCTTTAGTTAGCCTTTCAACCAAACGGTAACCAGTGCAAAATCCCACAGTTTCTAATTTCGAGACATCGAAGTCTTTGCATTCTTCCGCTGATGCTGCAAAAGTAGAGACGAGTTCCAAGTGCAGCAGATCAAATAACACTTCATCAGCCATTCTTATTACAGAAAAAGATAAACATAAGGTAACATTTGTTTATATATCAATGGGACGAACAAACACACTTTTCCAGTTTACTCCCAATTTTCCAAAGAAAGTCTGAAGTCGGAAGTAAACAAATCACATCTCTGCATCGTTAATCTGAGTTGAGTTGTTTATATGCAAAACTTTTCCTTCGGTCATGGCTTTAAATTTAAATTCGTTTATAATAAACATTAATGAGCCTTTCTTTAAATTATCGCCTTCTTTTTCGTAAGAAGCTCATTGTAAGGTATTCTATTTTTTCCCCCACTACTTTACAGCAAAAGAAAAAAAAAAAATCAGCTGTTACCAAGATGAAACTACCACTTCGATTCATGTTTATATTATTAAAAATGTAATTGTTTGATGTTTTCCGTGTGGCTTTTTATTGGTAAGTATATATGGTTAAATCTAGTATATATTTGGAAATTTTGTTCGGTGTTTGATGTTAATTAAAGATGCCCAAAAGTGATTCAAAATTAAATTTGTCCTTTGAAAGATTATAGTTTGGTACAGCTGTCAGTCAGTCTTTAATATTTTCCTTATTTGTTATTCTGAGAAAATATTCAATCGTGCCGGATGTGAGATATGCATTTACGAAGTTTCTAAAATGTGTGGATATGTATTTGCTAATTGCCATATTCTTATGCTTTCAACATGACTCATAAGACAAAATGATCGAATCCTTTCTATATAGTTACCTTAAATTATTTAGTGTAAGTGATATTTTAAGAAACTTATGTAATGTAAGTAGTGAATATGAATGAGTTATTCTATTTTTAAATTATTTTTCGTTATTTTTTATGCATTTTTGAGAATTTGGATCGAATTTGCCACATTAAAGTTTTAAGATCGCGGATGCTGCAATAGTGTGTGATAATCAGGATGTCCTGGGTACAAAACTAGTTAGCGCTTGTATGCATCTCTGGACGAAATATAAGTGTTGTTCTATTTGAAAGAAAAAAAGATTTATAATTTTTTTTTCTTTTCTTGTAAAAGTTTATACGAAATTGCAATTTGTGCAAAATGAATATAAAAACATAAATAATTTAAACAAAACAAAAGTTTTAGGGGCATTCCAAGGTATTTTTGACATTTATGTAGAGTCTGTAACGTGACCTTTTTTGCCTTAACTTTTTAATTTACCGTTTAATTTGCAAATTATTTTAATTTGAGCTGGTGTGTTGGTAGGAAAAGATCAAAATAAAATAATATGGTAATCCAACAGTAAATTAAAAAGTTATAGCAAAAAAGGTCACATTACGGACTCTACATAAATGTCAAAAATACCTTGGAATACCCCTTTAATTTAACTAAAGCTGAGTTAAAGAAGTATAAAGAGGAAACATCATGTAGTTTTGAAGATGACAATGCTTTTGTGTTCAATTTGCCCATTAAAATTAATGTACTATTACTGACTTACTGACATGATGCAAGGAGAAAGTCTTCATGCTTCCAAACTTGTATAAAAGTTTCTATTCTAAAATACTTGTTATTACATGAAATACATCACCAGCTTAGTCATTCCAGCCTAGAATTGCAGTTTGAGGACTGCAGTTTTGTGCTGATTAGCATTCATCAGCCCGGCATAGTGGAGGTGGAAAACCTCTTAAGGAAGCCGAGAGTGCCAAACAAACTGGTAGCTAATATAGATTTAGCTCAGACCAGACCGTGTACTTACTGAAAATACTTGTTATTATCTGAAATTGTTGAATTGAGACTCTCAATTTCACAATTTTATCATGTTACTATTGTTTTCAGTGCATTCATTTTAATTTCTTTTTGTTTCTTTTTTATTTCAGGTGTCTTGTGAAAGAAAATGTCCTTTTTGTGTGCCATATTTAGCTTCATTTACATATCAAGTATTTTTAATAAATTTTTATCAGTAAAACTGAACTTTTTGGTTCACAACAATCTTTAGTGAAACTTTTGTGTTATGCAAAATGGTATCTGTAAGATACCAGTCCTTTTTTTTGGGCATTATTTTGACTTCTGTAACATGGATTATAATTTTATATTTACATTCAAAAGTTATGGACAACAAAATTATCAGTGAAAACTCTGCAGAGAATTTTGCAAAATGGAAACTAAGACCAAGGCTCAACAACATGCATCGCATTGCTCAAGTGGATGTTCCTTTCGTTGAATCAAAAGAACTAAGACTTCAAAACAATTTTGTTGTTAAAAAGTATTTTCCTAATAAAGAAAGCAACATGATAGATGGAGAGGATTTTGACTATAGCTCATTCATAAGCAAAAGTACCTCAAAACATATGGACGGAAATGATCAAAGTGCAATGAAAGTGTTGAATTCCTCTGATTTAGTTCACCTAGGAATGATCAAATCTCCTGAAGATCAAAGAATAAAAGATGAAGGTTATAAGAAGCATGCTTTTAATCTTCTTATCAGTGATCGAATAGGATATCGAAGGCTCATTCCTTATACTGCTCATGCTTTGTGAGTAAATATTATATTTTCTCCTTGCTATGTTTATACATTACAAAGTATCCATGTATGCTTTTAAATTTTTTTTAACTGAAGTATTTCATATCTTAAAGTATCCATATCATCTTTTGAAGTATTTCATATTTAGAGAACATACTAATTAAGTCTCCTAATTTCTACATGTTGAATTTCTTGAAATAGTGTAATGGGACACTATAATTCCATTCTTTAATTTTTGGGTTTTTAAAATGATATGTTTATCCTTATGTAGCTTTTAGATCGGTGATAGTATTTTTTGTTATAATGTACAAATGGTTATATGTTTCTTAGATGCAAGAAACAGATGTATTCCAGAGATCTTCCAAAAGCCAGTATTGTTATATGTTTCTACAATGAAGCGTGGTCTACGTTGCTTCGTTTGATCTACTCTGTTCTCGAGCGTACACCTGAACATTTACTGCATGAAATCATTCTTATTGATGATTGCAGCGATGATGGTGAGAAATAATTGAAATACTGTGCACATAAATGTATTTAGTCTGTAGAAGTACTAATTTGAGTCAAAGATCTATTACTCAATCGACAAATTGTTTGAAGTTTTTTGTGGACTACGAAAACAGACTGTCATGAAGTTTTTGTTTGAAATAAAAAATATGTTCTTTTGAAAACTCCCAATTGAAGAAACGCATTCTTAAAAAAAAAAAAATAAAAAAAAATAATAATAAAATAAAAATGAATAAATAAATAAATAAAAAATAAAATAAAAATAAATAAATTCATAAAATTAGTAAATAGAAAAAAAAAAGAACCCATAATAGTTGTTTTGATTTTTTTAAAGGTTCCTTTATAGAATTGTTGAATGTATCTTTAAGTGCTTTTATCTTGTGTTGTAGCATTTTTATATTGTTCAGATTAGGTTTGGTTGATAATATTTCCAGGGTTGGCTGCTGAATCATATTCAATATAGGTCCTAAAGACATTGGCGTTCTTGTAAACATTAGTTGTTCTAGCAAAATATTAAGTTACTTAGTTAAGGGGGTATTCTAGTCTAGAAATTCAAAAAAATCTATTTTTTTTCCTACACATTCTCAAAATTTAGACCTTTAAGAATAAGTTTCTAAGAGGATTTATGGAAAATCAAATTATTTTTGGAGTTACTGTTAATTTTGTTAAAATAAACTCTATAGAGCTGAAATGAGACTCCAAACTTCAAAACGTATCTTTCTCGAAACTAGTTTTTTCGATACGGTTGATAAGATATCTCAAGTTATAATGCACCAATTTTCTTGAAATTTGGTATAGACATTCTTAGTACTGTCAAAATTGTCTCCAGGTAGGGGTTTTTGTAATTTTTGCTTTTTATTATTAAAAAAAATAAAATACCAAAGTTCAAAAAAAGAACTTTTTTATTCAAACAGACGCCATTTCGTGAAAAAAATTTATTTTCTAATCGGCTATGTCCAGACAATTCTACATCCTTTTTTAATAAGAATTAACCTTAACTTTATGTTTCAGATCACCTGTAGGATTGGAATCATGTCAATCAGGAGATCCCCCTTTTTTCAGAGTCCCCACTTTGCCAACTTCCACCAACTACAATTTTGAATTTTTGTTCAACTATTATACATTTTTAAACTTTTAAAGTGTTAATAAAAAACTGATAAAAATGGATAGGGAAAATAGCTACTGTTATTTTTTTATTATGCCCGTAAAATCACCTTAAAATCAAGCCTCTAGATTAGAATACTCCCTTTAAGTTGTTTTTGAGTCAAAAAATGCAATGGTTGATTCCTGATATCTGTTTACGGGATGTCAGTTCTTGTATCAAATTTATAGGATCTTCTGTGGATTTAGTTTTTTTTTTTTTTTGCTTTCTACGTTTTTACTTCCTAGTGTTCAACATGCTTTAGTGTATTAGCGACAACTCTGATTTCTAGAGTTTGCTTTAGTGCAGCAGTTCCCAACTGGTGGTTCACAAACCCCTGGGTCTCGCAAGAGGTTTTCAGGGGGGTTCACAAAAAAAATATTGTAATGGCGTAGTTTTAACATGCCTGTTTTTGATGAAGTCTCATGTTCAAGTGATTTTAGCAAAGTTTGCTTCTTTTTTATTCTTTATTTGTTTCTCGCACATTCAATGCTTTTCATGAAAATATTTGCATACTTGCTGACATAATTTACATTTTAAGAATTTAGTCTGTCATTGCAAAGCGCCGGTTTTAGTGCTTTCATTGTGAATAAAAAGCCTCAAGATTTCATTGAGAATGAAATGGCCCTGAAGCCATGCTGAAAAAGCTCTATTATGAATACAATGTCCTCAGGTGAAAGGAATTGAAAGCGTTCGTTTCCTCAGAATCTTTTGATTGGAAATATTGATTAATCTTGATGAAAACATTACATGGAGCATATGCGAGCATCTCAAATATTTTAATGTTTATTTTATTTACCATTTTAGTCTGACAAAGAGCTATTGCTTTTCTCTTGTGTTGAGTCAAAAGTATATGGAAATCAAATCACGCTGTTTGTTGCTATAATTTTCATACTACATAGACTAAAACTTACTTTAATCTTTGCTGTCGAAAAAGAGAAACAATCGCTAGCAAGCCAAAAATACCACAGGGAGGAAGTATGAAAAAATGATTACTTTAGAAAATTTTTGTGGGTGAATGTTTGCCAGGCAAAAATAATCAACAGAATTTAACTATGCAACTTAAGTTACGCTATATGTAAATAAGGAATTTCTGAAATTTGTGTAGAAAATGTCTCTTGTAATAAGTGAGCTTAATAATAACAGTTTTGTTAAAAATTGCCTTTTGTGTAAAAATTAGCGTAAATGCGTGCAGTGAAAGATAGATGCTTCTATTATTTTTTCAATGTAAACGTTTTACTCTGCACTTGTAGCATATCTAAAAGAATATTTTTGAGCAATCAAACAAAATGTATGCAGTATATTTTCATCAAACAGCTAGGCTCGTAGTAATTTTCAAGAAAACTCAAACCAAGAGATTTTTCTCATTTTACTGGGAATAAAAGTTCATTTAGTTAATCGGAGACAGTTCCCTGAAAGGTATTATAAAGATCATCCTTTAATTAACTTCTGATTTAGTGATAGAGATGAATGTACCCTTGTGTCCAAAAAATTTGAGCCAAAATTTGAGCCCTTTTGTTCCACAAATATATCTTATTTTCAAACATTTTTTAAAGTTGATTCAAGTTCAACACAAAATCATTGTTTATTTTTTGGTAAATTTGTTTGGCATTCATTTTTTAAGCAATCATTTTAATTCGTAGCAGTGTGTGTAATTCTATATTTTGCAATTATATTTTCGTTCTTGTAATAAACTATGGAGCTGCATTAAAAAAAAAAAAATTCTTTTGGAGTTTGGAAGGGGTTTACAAGGGGGAAAAAGTTGGGAACCGCTGCTTTAGTGTATTAGTGACAACCCTGATTTCTAGAGTTATATATTTTTTGAAAAATTAAAAGTTAAGGTTAAATAGTTTTGAATTTGCTTTTTTGGTTTTCATAAAAATTTGCTTTTTTGTATTGCATTTAAAAAATATTTAACTGTTTTTGAAAAACAAATAATAATGTTTAATCATAAATGAGAATTTTGTAACGTTCTTGCAAAATTAAAAATGTTATTTAATTTCACTGCTTATTAAAAAAGTACATATGTTAATGGAAATAGTTTTTATATTAATCACAAGAGCTAACTTATTGTTTGTTAAATACATATTTTTCTCTCTCATAAATATTTGTTCTGAATTTCTGGTCTCATTTGAAGTTATATAAAAATAAATTTTCTTCAGAATCATTAATGAAAAAAATGTCAGTTTGAATTTGAACATCCTGTGTTGATGAAATAAAAATTTTAATTTCAAAAAAATTGCCTTCAAACCTCCATAAACATTCACATGTGTATTTTTGCCTTAGCCCTGTCTTAGGGCGGTAACTTACTACAAAACACCATAAAACATTACTCTTTTTTGTACTATTAATATTTTAATTTTTTTTTAATTGTGAGTTTTTGTTAAAACATTTATTTTATTTTTTGAAATGTATACTTATTTAAATTTTATTAATTTTTTTGCATTGAATTTGCAGAAACATTTAGAGAAAAATTGAAGTTGTATCTTAGGGATCATGCTGGTGGAGAAAAAGTGAAATTGTTGAGAATCCAGAGGCGGGCTGGTTTAATGCGTGCACGGGTATTTGGTGCACAGCATGCTTCTGGTGAGGTACGTACTGAACCAGTTCAGTTTTAATGTAACCGTATAATATATTTTCAAATATATAATTCGTTTGAAAGTGTTATTGTCCTTTAAACCAAGTATTTCCAACCCCAGTCAGATAGGACAGCACCAGTCCCCCAGAAAATTGAACAGCAAACCAAGTTTTTTTTGCCTGTATTCATTAAAAATTTTCCTTGCTCAAATTGATAATAACATTTCAAAGAATTTTTTACATTTTAATTTTGTAAATACTTTTCATATTTTTTTTTGTGATATTTTTCAATTGTATGTTTAGTTATTTTATGTTATAAATCTGATAAAAAAATAAATTTCCATTTTCAAAAAATTTAACTCTTTCAAAGAGTTACTACGTTAAAACATTTATTCTAAAAGCAGCCTGTCAGTTTTTGATAATCTAGTATATTTTATACAGATCCCAAAAAATTCATGAGATTTCACTTTTCAAGTTCTTAAACATCCTGTTAAAATGCCCAGAACATTATTTTACGGATGAATTGTATGTTTATAAATCAAGTTTTTCTTCTGAGCTATTACTAGTGCGTTTCTTTAATTATTGTAGGTTTTGGTGTTTTTGGATAGCCATTGTGAAGTTAACGAAGTTTGGCTTGAACCTCTTCTGGAACGTATCAAGCAAAACCAAACAACTGTTGTATGCCCTATCATTGATATCATCAATGCTGATACTTTTGAATATGTTTCATCTCCTATTGTCCGAGGTGGTTTTAACTGGGGCCTGCATTTCAAGTGGGATTCTGTTCAACCCAATCAGTTACGCAGCAAGGAGGATTTTGTTAAGCCAATAGAGTATGCAATTATAATCTTAATATGTGATTCATTGAATTGTATGACCCATATTTATGTATTAAAAACTGTATTTGATTTTTAAATCACATTTCTTAATTTCATTTGAATATGTATTATTGAAATGCGAAAAAATTGCGTTTAATACCCCTTTTCGTCATGCAAATTCCATTATCTGCAAAATCATTTTCATCAATTATTTTGATGCTAAGGCATAAAGTACTGTAAATTTAATAGATTTTTACATTCTGGAAGTACTATAATTTTTATTGAAATACTGAAAAAACATATTGTTAATGTCAAGTTAATTTATTTTTGTTTGTTTTCATTCAATTAGCATAGATTTCAATATTGTATGTCAATTTTTAGTTTTAAGTAGTTTTTTTTAAACTCAAAGTTGGTTGTGATACTTATTCGCAACTCCAGCTCTCGAATACGCTACCTTGCGGTGATTTACAAAACTGCCGGAAAAACTAAAACTTTGCCATTGCGTTCCATGTGTGTCTGTTGACGTAAACACAGGCAGTTTGTTCTGAGTATTTATTAACGCAATCGATGTGTCTTAGTTCGATTTCTGTAGCTTTCAGATACAGAAATTGTATCGTCCCTTAGTAGCATTCTCGAACTTCTCAGAATAATGTTAGTTTTCCTTATTTCCTTCTAAAATGTAAGTTGTTTGAGAAATGGTTAAAGTGAAAACTCTGGATTAACAAACTTGGATAACGTTATACAAGGTAAAAAATTTTATTGTTTTGTATGAATTTGTAAGAATATGGGTTTCTTTTTAATCTTAAATTAATTTAACTAACCATATTTTACAGCAGCATTCAGTTGGAATGGACAGTATGCAAAATATTTTCTTGAATATATTATCGTAGAACAAAATGAAAAATGTCCGAGAAAGAATTTTCTTTATTCCTTTTATTCTCAGCTGAAAGGTTTCGTCAAATTTGTTTAGGGTTATAGTTTTAGTATTGTGCGAGCAAAGTAACCTTGGCGAGATTTCGCGTGTTTAGTTAAACTATTTTTAATTTTTATCATGAGTGGAATAAAATGGTAGTAAGATTACGGAATTCGATAAGTTAAAAGAAATAATGGCCATTCAACTGAAAAGAAAACTACTACCATATTTCCATGAGAATTTTGTTGATGATTTGCATAACATGACATAATTAAATCGTAACTCAGAAATTAGAAACATCGAAACAGAAAAATTTTAAATTAACCGATTCGGGAATTTGAGAGAAATAACTCAGCTACAAATGCAAAACAATGAGCGCTAGCCAAGCAAGGCAATAAAGTATCATCTTCTTTTGATAATAATTCGTAATGTCATATTAAATTTTCTAGCATTAATTGTTATTCTTGTCAGGCCACAATTATTATTTAGTTTTATTAAGAATTGATAAATATCGAATTCAACATTGTGGAAATGGCTGCTTAGAACTACGAACTACGTAGTTTGCATTAATGTTTGAGGTTTAGTAATGCTTCTTGAATTCTCTTTTCTTTCTACATGGGCCAGAATATCCACAAGACTTTGAAAATTAATTTAAAAAGAATAAACCGAAAAAATCATGCATATGAACACAATTTACTAGACTTATTAGCATTTTCTTCGTTACCACGGTCGTTTGTTTTAGCTTTTTCGTCCGCCATTAGACAGTGACTGCAGTGCCCCCTATAGTTCGTTGGAGTTGCGAATTATTTTTATGTTTTTTTTTTTTCAAAATTGGAGAACATTCTTTTTGTTAATTTACATAACATCATTAATTTTCAAGTCGGAGCAAGGTTTGACTGATATTTGATAAAGTTTACTTAATGTTAATTTTTTTTTTAATTTTTATTTACTTATTTTTTATTTTAATTCTGCCACTGCACATTTCAATTTTTCTAAGTGATGTCACTTGAACCTAATCAATATTTAAGATTGAAATTTAATATGTGCATGTGACATAGTAATGTCCCATGGGTAATTTTATGGGGAAAAAACCATTCCCACTTTTACATAAAAATATTACTTTTTTAAATCAGGATGAAGGGGGCACATGTTTCCCTTCACCCCCGTTGACTACCTTGATTGCATGGCAGTTGCATTTATGACAGTTTAAAACCAATTCCTTTCAATTTTATTATCATTTTACCAGCAATTTCTTTTGCTGTTTTTCGAAGCACTTTGTACATTTTAGGAACTACTAAACTAAATAAATTTATGAATTATTTAATGATATTTGGTACTGATTATTTAAGATTTCAAATCATAAATTTTCTTCCAAAATTTTACTTAATTCACATTTTTTCATTTTTTTTTCTCTGACACATGCTTACTCTTTCAGCCATCATAGTTTTAATATGATATCAAACATGCTCCTTTTGTGTTCCTTAAAAGAAGTAATTGGCAAAATTTAAATGCTCAAGCTTTCTTTGGCATTTTAACGATTGTAGTTTGTAATTTCTGTTTTTCATTCCCCCTCCTCCTCCTCCAGCCAAACTATTTGAAAATGACATGATTGTAAAAAATAAATTAAAATTAGTTAGATAGCTTAGTGGATTATCAAATGTAGCCAAAATCAATTGAGCTGAAAATTATAATTTAATGGTTTATTTTTAAATAAAGCAGTCTCTTAAATTTAATGATTACCTTAAAATGAAAAAAAAATGTTCTATAAATTAACTAAGCTTTTAAATATATAAAATTTGGATGAGTCAGAAAATGTATGTAACTGCTGATGCTGTTTCAACCTTGATGTTTTTTTTATTATTTTCCCCTGTTGTGTTTTTTCACAAACTATTAGATCCGTTTTTTCCTTGCAATTTCAGGCAGATATTTACAAGCCCTATAAGAATTTTAAGAACAAATATTTAATAACTTATGAGGAGAAAAAGTGATTTTAGTCTGCAAAACTGCTCAGAATGGCCTTACATAAAAAGATTTAGAGTATTTGATAAGTAATATACATTATAATATATTTTTATTCTTTGAGCATGGTTTGGAAAATAGAGAACTCAAGTTTTTTAATCCAAAATAGGAGTAGCAAATTTAGCTCAGAAATGCTTTTTTCAACATTGAAAAATACAGTTTGTTACTAAGTTCTTGATAAAAGATAATTGAGTTAGAGGGACATAAATATGTACATAAATTTAATTTCAGATCACCGACAATGGCAGGTGGTTTATTTGCTATAACAAAGGAATATTTTCATGAACTTGGTGAATATGATCAAGGCATGGATATATGGGGTGGCGAAAATTTGGAAATATCCTTCAGGGTAAGGGTTTAATAATTTTTAAAAATATATTCACATACTTAGTTTCCATTGAATGATGGCAATCTTTGACAAAATGATTTAATATGTAATGTTATTTAATTTTAGTCAGTCAGGCTTGTTATTTCCCTGGTTATAGAGTTGAACTTTTCAGGAAAACTGCTGTATTTTGATAATCTTAAACCAGTGTTTTTCTGTCATTACGTATTCAATTTGCTGTTGTTTTGTTGCATTTTGACCTAGTCATCTGTCATAGTAATTGCCGTGGAAAAAAGTTTTAATAAAAACATTTTACTTTAATCAAAGAAGTTGATTTATCCTATTTCTTAACTCTAGTATCAATGACCAAACTTTTCCCTTACTCTCAATAACCGTGTACCCGGGTACCCAATTCGAATTTCGAAAGCATAGAGCAGAAATCAGCTTTTTTCTACCACCCCTTTTACTCAAAAGGAACTGTTCTTACACCCCCGACTCGGGGAATGTGTATCCCGTTTTTGCCTAAAAACGAAATGGCTAAATACTTTACTAGCGTTTTATACGTTTCAATCTTAGTTGTCTGAAAGAAACAAATTGTTTTTTTTTTTTTGAAGTTTTGTACTCCAGTTTTATTTTGTATTTTATAGTGTGGTTTAAAATTTTGTAATGAAATTGTATTAACTTAATTAATTTATATCTACATTAATCGCCACTCAAGTAGAAAAGAACGGAAGAGTTATCTGCAAGACAGTACGCAAGGTAACGCATTGTTATTATTTTATGTTTCATTTATTTTACTTTTTTTTTCATTATATAATTTATCTTTATAACTTTTTAGACTATTTTTCCTGAATTTAGTTTTATCTTTTTAATTACTGTAGTTTAAATAATTAAATACTATTTTATTGGTTTTATTTAAATTTTAATAATATTTATAAATTCTTATCACTATTTTAATAGTAATATGAAATATTAAGTTTAATAATGTTCGTAATATAAATATTAAATTTGAAAATTAAAATTATTAAAACTTTTGTCTTTTTTTTCCATTAATATATTGTTTTTCTTTATTCCGAAGACTGACTGCTGCGGAAAAGAAAGAATATATTAAAAAATTGTTTGATGAAGTATCAAGTGGATCCAGTGATCTTTCTGATCAGGAGATAGATGATGAGGATTTTATGCCTGGAAGAAGTAGTGACCAAGAAAAACTATCTGATGATGATCATGATAGTACATTTTTTCTCTTTACTTTTATAGTATATATTTATAAAAACGAAGTCCATCATGACCAGAAATAAGATGTACGTGATTGTTTCAAATATTTCATGATTTCTTTCTTATTATCAGTTGTAGCCTGAGGTGACAGTAAATTCAGCAATGACAGTTCAAATGACAGTGACTCTTCTGATAACACTGATAATGTATTGTCCACGAGATTGAATCCATTCCAAGCCAAAAAATGGAACTGTTTGGAATAAAGATCCACCTGCTTATAGACAAACACCAGCTCATAATATTGTTTGTGAATAGAGTGGATCGCATAAGACAACCCAAAACTTAAACAGTCGAGAAACCTTCAAGTGTATATTTACAGATTAAATGGTTAACATGGTTGTTAGGCATACAAATCAGAAGGCTGTTACTATTTATGAGAAATACAATCAAGATAATCCAAACAAGAAGCAACTAACTTTATCGAAACTAATAGCTGAAGAATTTCTTGCATTTATTGGGGTTATAATAATAGCAGGTGCAAATAATTCAAATACCGATGATACAGTAGAAATGTGAAAAAAAAAAAAAAACTTCATATCCACTTTACAGAGTATGTATGAGCATAAACAGATTTTGGAATATCCTTCTATTCATTTGATTTGATAATGAGCACACACGCACTGAAGGACTCAAAAATGATGAAGCTGCTGCAATTCATGACCTTAGGATCTTGCTAAACAGTAACTTAGAGAAAATTACAAACCATCTGAAAATCTGACAATAGATGAGCAATTATTTCCATATTGCGGCCGAACTCGATTTACGCAGTTTATGCCAAATAAACCCGCAAAGTATGGGATAAAAGTCTGGGGGGTATGTGATGCCATGAATTTTTACTCGCTTTCTGGTCAAATTTATACTGTAAAATCGGGACGATCACAAGAAGTGAATCAGGGCAAATGAGTCGTAAAGGACTTGGCTGCTCCGTATAAACATTCCGGCAGAAATATCACGATGGATAACTTTTTTACATCACTCTTTTAGCTCAATTTCTACTGTCATGGCATCTGACACTTGTAAGAACTCTAAAAAAACAAGCCATATATTCCAACTGAAATGTTATCGTCTACGTCACGAGATATATAAAGTTCCTTGTTTGGTTTTAGTGGTGATGTAACAATATGTTCATATGTACCAAAGAAGAAAAAAACCGTGATATTGCTATCAACTTTACATCACGACAAAAACGTTTCCGGGGCCGACCAAAAACCAGAAATTATTTTGTTTTATAACAAAACAAAATGTAATGTAGACATAATGGATCAGATGCTGTGGAAATATACCTCTCAGAGGCAAACAAAGAGAGGGGCATTCTCTTTTTTCTTCAACATTTTGGGCATATCTGCATTAGCTGCCTACATCATATATAAGGCAAATACGAACATACAAGGCCATAAGAAGAATGACAGCTGTGTGTTTTTGCGTCAGTTGGGAGAAAACCTATGTCTCTCAACTATTCAAAATAGATCATTGAATGTGCAAGCTATGCAACACTTTTCGACAAAATCTGTTGTTGAAAGCATTCTAAAGGCCTTAAAAATAGTACCTGCAATGACGTCCAGCACCTGTAGTACCACCCAGGCACGTGATTCAACTGGATGAAAGAAAGTCACTGGAGTTTGCAAAATTTCTTGTTTTTGCTCCAAAGAAACTTCGCAGAAAAACAAGAAAAGCTTGTAATAAATGTGGCATACCAGTTTCTGATGAGCATTTGCTCCCAATTTGCAAATGTAGATTATGTCCTAATATGTAATTTTTTCCTATTTTTTCCATTTTTTTTTGCAAATACCAATAATAATAAACAAAAATTCATACTCAAACGTAGTTTTCGATAACTACATCTATTGCAGTAATAATAAAACAGCAAATAAATAATAACAAATAAAATAATCACAATAAGTGCAATAAATATCTATAATAATCATTATTGTAATGTTTAAATATATTTTTGGTAATAAAATCAGTGCATTTTAGCACAAAAAGGCAAAAACAAGGATGGGTACCCGGGTACATGGTTATTGAACAATGCCATAAAAATTTTTAATGTTGAAAAAAATTTTTTTTTTTTTGAAAACACAATTACAACTTATTTTCATTCAGATTCATGTAAATAGCGAGGATTAAAAGAGATTTGGTTAAGATTGAATTAGAAGTAACAAAAAATTGTGATAAAACTCGCAAAAAAGTACCGGTCATTGACAATGGGGTTAAATTGCTTTGGTTATACTTTTTTATGAGACACCATCAACACATAAATGAATTCTATGGTGACTGCAGCATAGCATCTGGAATTGAAAACTATTTTTTGATTGAAATAGGGTTCTATTGGAACTCAGAAAACTGGATGGAATTATTTTTGCAGTTTTGTGCTTCAGTAAAAGTTGCTTGATTAGGAGGTAGAATTTTACGTACAACCCCAGAAGTTGTACTCTTCCATCATTTAAGTGGTTAGGGGGAGAGAAGGAGCAGTTGCATCTCCTTTCAAAAATGTAAAGGATGGTAGAGGAACAGCCTCTTGAGAGGCATCCAGGTTTACACTCCTTTTTATTGTCTGTCCCTTGATGTGATCGTCTCTTTGTCTCTAAATTATGAGGTTAATATAATGTAACTTAATGAACTATAATATGAAAATTTGCTTGCAGATTATGAATGAAATTTTAAAATGCTATTTTGAAAAAAAAAAAAAAAATCTAATGGAGAAATTATAGTGTTAAAACTCATCATGATCATTAATCGGCCATTTATCACCAGTCAATTATACGGTACTCTGCCAGTTTGCTGTTTTTTATTAAGTCATTCAGAATTTTGATGTTTAACTCTAATAGTAGTCTGTTGGGCTCAGTGTTTATTGCTGATCACCTATTTTGTATTTCCATATTGAAATCTACATAGTTGTAAACACGTGTTCTCTTCCTTGAGTCTTTTTTGATTTTAATAGTAAAAATTCATCTTCAATCTGAAAAACTCCAGTTATATATCTATGTATATCTTTCATTTGCTTAGATTTGGATGTGTGGTGGTAAACTAGAAATTATACCCTGTTCACGAGTTGGACATGTATTTCGTCGTCGAAGGCCTTATGGTTCTCCAGATGGGGAGGACACTTTAACCTATAATTCTCTTCGAGTAGCCCATGTATGGATGGATGAGTACATTGTAAGCCTTTTAATAAACTATTATTTCATGTAAAGTTTTGTACCATATGTGAATTAAATTTACTATTTGATTTGATTGTCTTAAAAGTTTTGCATATCTACTGCATTTCAAGCAAAGCAATGAAATAAAGCTGCAGAGTGCTTCAAAAAGGCAACACAATCACTGCAATATACCAACTCTTTATTTAATCATTAAATAGTAAAAGTAGAAATAAATTTTTTGAAAAGAATTTTCGAATGGTCATTAAATGGCATATATTGAAATGGTGAAACAGGATATATGTTATAGTTTTATGTGGGAGAATTGCAAGACTGGATCAAAAAAATGTTCTCAGAAGGAGTGGTTAAATTTTTAACGTACTTCTTACTATGTATCTGACATATACACTCTTGGGGAGAGGGGGGGGGGAGTTGCCTCGGCATTTTTATCTAAAAAAAAACTAAAATATAGAGACAGCCAAGGAGGTCAGCAAACCTATTCCTTTCCTTATTTGTTGAAAGAGGCATTCCAAAATTGTGTGTTAGAATTTGGTTTTGTTATACTCCTGGGAAATGTCTCAAAAATCTCCCCCCCCCTCCCCAAAGTATCAAAGGTCATCTAAAATTCCCCTTTTTGGAAATTACTCGAAGAAGGTCCCTAAACCCGTTATTTTTTCTAACATCCCCTGAGATGTCTACAGTGTCTTCTTTAAGTTTTAAATTTTGCAAATGCCCAGGGGAAGGGTTCCTAACTTCTACTAACATCGCCAAAAATGGTTTAAATATGCCTTTTTAACAATTCGTTTCAAAAAAGTTTCTGAGTAGGGGATTTGATTCCCATGACTTTCCTTAATGTCATTAAAGATGGCTTACACTTGTGTTTTAGTTCTTCAATTCAGAAAAAAATCTGGTACAGGGTACCGCAAGTGAGGGAGTCCCGTTACTCCTCCCTTGCATCTGTCCTTGGAGATTTGTTTATACATGATTATAGTAGTTCAACAAGTTTAACTTAATCTAGTGGGTGCTAAATCAATCTTTTACTGTCCTTAATTACAATGGCAGTCAAATAATAATAAAAGACATATTTGAAAGATATATACATACTAAAAAGAAAAAAAAAATGTCAAATCTTTATTTAAACAAATCTCTTTTGGTTTCGCAATTTTAATAATAGAAAAATATAGTTCTTAAAGCACTGTTAAAATTAGTTAATGCTCAAAAGGGACATTTTTTTTTCTTGATTTGCATGAAATAATAAAACATCTTTTCCCGAAAATTTTGTCAACCTTAAACAAAATTGTCAATACTTTTGTTAAAATTTTATTTTTAAACCCTACTATGCTCTTTTTATTTCTTTTAGGAAAACTTTTTTAAAGTTAGACCTGATGCCAGGGACAAAAAATATGGTGATGTCTCCAGTAGAATTGAATTAAGGAAAAGACTCCAATGTAAGTCTTTTGACTGGTTTATGACTAATGTGTATCCAGAATTAGGTCCACCACAAACAAAAAGTAAATCATCATCGAAAAAAGCAAATTTATCTAAAATAAAGAAGAATTCTATGGAATGGAAACAAGTAACTGCTGAAACACTTTTTCGTTTTCAGGTAAGTTTCCACCTTTTAATAATACATGTGTGTGGGCTTTTTTTTTTTGAAGGTCCTAATGGAAAGCTATATTAAAAGTGAAAACTTTTATGTGGATGTATCATCTAGCTGCTTCTTTGCATAACTATTGTTTGGTGTGGTTCCAACTTTCACAACCCTCTTCATAGAAGGCTAACTCTCTACCTTGCTTAAACCAAACTTTTCTCCTACAAGCCAGAGTTTCACGTGATCAAAAAGAATGAAATTGAAAATAGCCATGTCCGAGCTATGATGGTCAGACAACATACATCATGAACCTTCCATGCATTCTTCTCCAAAGTTTCAATGCTGTTCCTACATGTTGCTTTAACTCATAAAAGTTTTCCTGTTTCTATACTCATTTGTCAATGAATTTCTGTGCATTGCATCCTGCAGCATGTAGAAATCAAATGACAGCATACACAATGATATTCACACTTTGTGAGAAATTCTATTGTTTGAGGTATGCTTAGGTTCTCATTGTGCACAGAAAAATTACAACTGTGCAGCACATGTGAGACCCTGTGTGCATTGCCATCTGATTTTTATTTTATGAGTGTTCAGACAGAGAAAGAAAAAATATTTCAGAAAAATTGAAAAATTGATTGTTTTCTACTTTTAAAGAAGTTTTAATTGAAATTTTCAGCAAAAAGTGGAAAAATTAGAATTTTCTCACACTTAAATTCTGTTGCTATTTCCTTCTCCCCCACCCCTTCCTTGTATGTTAAAATACAGTCTAACATCGATAATGCAAGTTGTTGTATGATAATATAATATGCTTATAGATCATAAAACATTTTATACTTTTTGCACAAAAAAAAATTTTTTTTCACAAAATTTATCTCAGTAATATCGATTATTAGAACCGTTAGAGGTGAGAGTATATTTATATCTATTAGGGCTGGGCGATGTAGGAATTTCTACATCGTGATGCATCGCCTACCTAACATCACAATGTAAGTTTTTTTTTTTTTTTTGAAGAGCTTTACTTATAACTACTTGTTTAAATTTTGAACAATATATTCAAGATGAAAAAATATTAATTAGGCCCAATACTATAAACAGGTTAAATCAGCGAGAAATCGGCAAAAAAAAAAAAAACTGTTGAAAGTGTAAGATAGCTGAAATTATTACAGACATGTGTTTTGAAATTACAATGAACCTGTTTTTTCAATGCAAAAAGATGTGAGCTCATGGAAACAGTCTCATCTGCTTGCATTTTAAAAGGTGTTCCTCGAAACACCGAAATGAGTGTATTTTGGTGAATGATTGTAAGATAAACTTTGTTTATCAATGAATTTTTCATCAAGACTTTAAAAATTGCATTTCCTGCAAATTTTGAGAAAAATGAAGGTTTTGGTTTGCTAATGATACTTCTACGCACTGAACCTTCTTTAACAAAAAACCAATATCATTGGTGAAGAATTTATTTTACTTCTTCTTGAAACAAACAAGCATAACTTTAATCACAGAACTATGTTTCTGCTGACTGTGTGAACCAAATGTGTAACTGTGGTGCTAAGCACAAAAGTGGTGTTTGCAGTTGAACTCAAACTGAGATATTGCATTTTTAAAGTTTGGCTCATCCATATATTTGATTCAGACGTACCCCCCCCCCCCCTTTTTTTAGAATTAAAAAAAAAGTTCAGATCAAATGACCATAAAACATTTTATTTATTAAGCAAAATACAAAACAGAGAACAACTTGGAACAGAGAATAACTCATTTCTGCTCAAAAGGGCAAGTATGACTACTTTTGCTGCTGTGCTTAGCATGACCATTTTATGAAACTCCATTTAAGTTTTGGTTCAGCTTTAGAAACCATTATACAGTTTTGGTTTAGGGTTTCTGTTGGAGAGATAAAGAAAAACCAATTTAGTTTTGATTCAGAAAAAAGCAAAACTCAATAGCTTTTATTTTCAGACAGTAAAGTTATGTTGCAAAGAAGAGAAATCTTACTTATATTTCTTTTAAACAATATCAATCATGTGTAAACGTCAATAATTACTATTATTATTTCAAGTTTCAAAGGCAATCTAAAGTAGAAAATGTAATTGTTATGATTAGACACATATATCCAATATTATTGGTTGAACGACGATTTAACTTATTTCTTTTGTTTGACCAAGAAATTTCTCAGCTTTAGAGCAAAAAGGCATTTTTTTTTGCTAACTAAACTTACCTTTATATGTATTTCTGTCCAGCAGAAAAAGAAGACGTGTGGCTTGCATTTATTTTTTAATGCTTAACCCTTTATATGTTCCAAGAAAAACAAAGCTATAAACACTTTGAGGTCTATGCCCGAGCCTCACTTGGATTGCCGTTTTTTGGGGAAGTCAAACTCCATGGAACATGATAGAATAGGGGTTTAAATTCGAATTTGTGCTTTTGAAATGTACCATACAAACACAAATTTTATTAAATAATCTTTATTTGCAAATTAAACCTAGTTTCAGATATTTGTTCAAGATTTAAGTTTTTAAAAGTCTGGGTAAACTTTTATGATTAAAAATGATGCTTTCCTATGTGGAACGTTTTTTTTTAAAGTTTCAAACATGATTTTTTTGACAATTTCTTGCTAAAAATTGATTTTTATTTTATTCAAATAGTTCCTTTATTACAAATGAAAACATCTTGAAGTATTTAATACAATAAAAATTACTAAAATACACATCTTCCAAGTACTTTTTAAAAAATCATGCAAAGTGCCAAAAAACCCCAGTCTAGAAGGAATTTTTCCATTTTTTCCAATTGTTTCAGAAAAAAACCTGAAAAAACCGTTTTTTCCCCACCACTTCAAAACTTCCGGAAATTTTTCATCTCTAGTCAGGACACATAAAAAATTCCATAAAAAAAATTCTGGAGTTCTTTTACAGCACCTGGATGAAACTATATTTATAGTCATGTGTGTGCATTAATTGAATCCTATTGAATCATATGAACTAGATATGCTCAAAACTTCATATATATATATATATATATATATATATATATATATATATATATATATATATATATATATATATATATATATATATATATATATATATATATACTACATATATAAAACAAGAGATACAATTTAAGACAAATTTAAAATAGAAATTCAAAGAAATTGAAAAATCAACGACATTAAAAAAAACTGAAAGAATAAATACAAAAGTGTATTCACACAAACAGTCAAAATACAAATGAAAAAAGCAAATGAAAAAAGCGAGAACATCAAAATGGAAAATGAAAAAGGTGAACCCAGGACCAACACTTTATCAAGAGTCCTAAAGTTCCCAAGGCCCTTTCTGTCTAGCAAGAGGGAAGGTCCCAATAGCTTGCTAACCTCCCCGAGAGCCTTAGAAGAGAAAGAAATCAGAGAACATACCTTAAGATAAAAGAGCACAAGAAAGTTCCGGAGTGCATCCAAACGGAATGAGCACATTGAAATTAAAATTGACCTGTACGTGCCAGGCAAAGATGCAGTTAGGACACGGCAGTAGCGGGACATGGAATTGAAAACCGTGGAGTTGAAAAAACCTGGAGTAGAAATTAGATCGGAAGTTACATCAGAAATATTCAAGATAGCTAGCTCCTGGCAGACCTTCATAGCTTAGGTGGCCTTACTGCAATAATACAATTATACTTCACTCTGCTAGGCAATTCCCTACTTTTCTAATGTAGCTTAAATAAAAAGATTGAGGGACTTTATTATAGTCTAAAGTGCTTTTCATTAAATTAAGATTTTTAGAAACAAAATCATTTCTGTTGCATATAGTTTTAATTAGATGTTCTCGCTTTTTTCATTTGTATTTTGACTGTTTGTGTGAATATATATATATATATATATATATATATATATATATATATATATCATTTTTTAGATTCAGTTGTCTGAGTCAGAACTTTGTATTGAATCAGAAGACGATGTAACTACTAAAGGGTCCTTACTTGTGCTACAGAAATGTGCTGCGATAAAGCGTCAGGTACATAGTGATTCTTTTTTCTTTATATCAAACACAAATTCATATCTATTTATTTTTTGAAATGTTTTGTATGAAGAATTTTCGCTTTCGCTTGAATCTTTGTAAAAATAAGTATTATACTGAACTCAAAAGGATCATTTAGCGGTGTTGATTAAAAAAAACGTGTGACACTGTATCCTTTTCTTTAAGATGTGGTACGAAACAAGTAAACATGACATTAGATTGGCCCAATTGCTGTGCTTAGATGCAGGTGAACGATTCCCTCGTCTTTCTAAATGCCATGAAATGGGAAGCACTCAAGACTGGAGACATTCTACTTCAGTATGTAGAATATTTTTTTAAAGTGATTGTTCTTTCTTTATTTTAGCTAATTTACGTGCATTGCTTTTGTATTGGACTTTTATTGATATTTTTATAAATTTAAACATGAAAACTAATGTATGCCATTTTCAATCTTACAACCTTCTACCATTTTTCTGGCAACACCATAATTATTCAGTTGAAAAGCTAGCTCTATTTGTACTGAGAGCAAAAATATACTGATGATTTTTCATTGATTGCTTTTGAAACTAAACTTGATACATACAGTGAAGAACCGTTGTAAATACATTTTTGAAGGGACTGTTCGAAAAAAGCATACAAATGAAAAAACTTATAATAGGTATAATTTGTATTAGACTCTGAAGGGACTAATTTAAAAAACGTATAACTCAAAAAAACCTATAAAAACATATAAATGGTGCTTCAATATACTGTCGAACACCACTATAGTGAACCGGGATATAGCGATCCCCTGATTGTAGTAAACCTTTTGACTGGTCTGAACTGAAATTTTATATTATTAATTCAATTTGAAATGCTTGTAACAATCCCCAAATGCTAGAAAACTGGCTATAAAGATCCAAAATTTCAAGCTTTTCATAATCTGGTAAGAAAAAAGTAAGAAAGATATCCTATCATTCGTAAACGCCTTTGACTTAAAAAGTGCATTTACTTCAAACAAATTTTATTGGACAGAAATTTTGACTTTGAACATGTGCAAAGAAGCTTTCTAGTTTTATGAGCTTCAGTATTTGCTGATCAATCCAAAAATTGTTCAGAAGACCACTTTCACTTTCAGCTCTTCTCCCAATATTGATGAAGAAACAGAAGAGCCTGAACCTTCCATTTCAGTTCCAAAGGCAGCTGTCAATGTTTTGAACATTTTTTTTTTTCTTTTTGCAACTAAAACTATAGATCAACATTTTGCAGATTTGTCTGCAATAGCTGACTAAAAAATTGGCAAGATACATTTAAAATAACATTCTTCTTCCATACTATAGAATTTTTTTTTAAAAGGTAAATTTTTATAGTTAGCTTATTATTAAGTATAATGTAATAAATACATTTCACTTTATTGTCAGAAGTACAAAAAAGAAACATCATTATTAGGATATGCATTATAGAAGTTATTGAGTGAATTCAGACTTTCTTGAGAAATAGGATGTAGCGAACTCTCGGCTATAGAGATTTCTCAAGTTGGCCGGTTGAGGGTTCGCTATAGTGGGGTTTGAGTGTATATATACAGGGTCTGTATAAAAAGTAATGAGGACTGAGCTGTGGTCTAAGAATTTATTGTAGATATTAATACTCACACCTAAAATTCTTCAAAATAAGACCCTTGGCCTAGCACACACTTGTCCCAGCAAGTTTTCTAAGCTTTGAAGGCTGCTCTGTAGCCTGGTTCGAGAATATCCTTTAAAAGTCTTGTACTAGCGCTTTCACGGCATCCCGAGTTTCACGGTGATGCCCTTTTAGTGATGTTTTCATTTTCGGGAATAGGAAGAAGTTTGCTGGGGCTAAATAGTGGCTGTTGGTGGGCTGGGGAAGCATAGAGATACCATTATGGACCAGGAACTCAGGTGGATGAAACAGGTGTTTCCAGCATTTATCAAGGTTTCAGCGATGATGCTATGAACTCTCATTTTATCAAGTCCAACTTCATCTGCAATCATTCACACACTTAACCGGCAATTCGAATTTAGCACAACACACGCACAATCCACATTTTCGTCCGTTCTGCTGGTTGACGCACACCCTGTTTGAGATTCATCCTCGACGCTCTCCTGGCCATCTTTGAAACAATTGTGCCACTGAAACACATGCTCCTTTGACAGCCAATTATCTCTGAACACTTGCTTACACATCTCTTAAGTCTCTGAGACCGATTTACCAAGTTCCACACAAAACTTGATCGTAAAATGTTATTCAAATGTTCTCTGTATTTTGAAGCTGGAACCGACATTAGCAACAAAGGTGTACTGTAACAAGGATGCTGCCCGAACAAAGACTCCCAAGCGACTGCATAACAGAGTAATTCCCACCAGTTACCTCCATCACCAACCTAATGGATTTGTTTGCCCTTGGGATGTACAGTCGCATGAGGAAAAAATGAATCCTATTACTTTTTATATAGACCTTGTAAATATACAGTTAATTGCGATAACTCAAATCTAAAGAGACCGACGAAAAACTTCGACTAATCGGAAGTTCGACTTACCGCTAGTTTCAGTTTTCTACATTTTACTATTAAAAACCCTCAAATATTTTAATTAATATATACATATAGCAAACAATATTACAGAACTTAAAAGTTTTTAAGCACAATATGTATATACAATATGCACAGCTTATGACAGGACCACCAAAGATGGCGGTCCTGTCATGATTTCTCACTTGGGATTTTTGTCAAACTCTTTAAAGTACACTATCTCAGGAACAGTAGATCATATTTTGTTGCGGCTTGTTTTATTTAAAAGGATATTTTTTCTTGTCTGAAAACATTTGCAGCATTTTGTAATATGTTCTTCAGTTTTTTTCCCACAGTCTTTTGAAAAAAAAAAGTTTCAACTAATATTTTTTATTTTTTCCAAATATGTTAATTTCAAAAATTTTCACTTTTTTACAGTAGTACCACTGGGCACTACGTTCTCTGAAAAGGAGAGCTTCCTTTTTTTTTCTTTAACAGATTTTAGAGGCATTTGAAAAAATGAGGGTTTTAAGGAATTCTTTACGTAATTTCAAACCAAATTACGTAAATAATCAGTTTATCAATTACGTCAATTCAGAAAATTTTTTCTCAACTAATGTCCAGAAAACACTCTTAATTCAGTCATATAGCGAAACTTTCATTTTGAGCCGCCATTTTATTCAGGATATGAAATTTAGTGAGAACAAGATGGCATTGCACTTAACAATTTTTTCGGCGCTACGCTGAAAGGTTGCATGGGGAAATACAGGGAATCAGCTGCAGACCGGGTTCTAGTTTTCATAAAAAATAAAACTCTTGAATAAAGTAGAGTGTCAAAATGAAATTTTCACTATATAACTTAATCAAAAGTGTTTTCTGGCCACTTACTGCAATTTTTTTTTTTAATTATCAGCTCTACGATTACGTAAAAAGTTTCTTAAAAACCCTCATTTGTTTTCAAGCTCTCCTTTTCAGGGAACGTAGTGCTTTGTGGCACTAATAAACTGAAAAAAATAATTTTTTTTTGAAATTGACGTATTTGGGAAAAATCAAAAACATTATTTTTTAAATTTTTTTTTCAAAAGACTGGAAAAAAAAAAACCTAAAGCACGTATTTCAAAATGGTGCATATGTTTTTAAACTAGAAAAAGTATCCTTTTAAATAAAACAAATCACAATAAAATATGTTCTACCGTTTCTAAGATAATGTACTTTAAAGATTTTGACGAAATTCCCTGAAGAGAAATCATGACAGGATCGCAATCTTTTGCGGCCTTTATCTCGGCCCAGGAATTTTTTTGGGCAAAACAAAAACAAATGTATTTCTTAATTTTTTATGAATTTTAACAGATGTTAAATTAAAAAAAAATCCAAGAGCATCATGTTACAGCCCTTGTTGAATTGACATGGATTCTACCTCTTGGATTACTTCTTGGATTTTACACCTCATCATTACATTTTTTTTTTATTTTACACCACATTTGCAATAATTACCTCTTGTTCTAAAAATTTTTTATCAAACGAATTAATAGATTCAGTTTGATTTTAATGTTTTTTTTCGTAATTTTTTTATACTTACATATAATGCAATATATTAAAGCTAAACGGCAAATAACATTTTAGTGTTATAACACATTTTAAGTTAAAGATGATACTTTTTGAGCTTTTAAGCTTCTCTAAAAAATTAAAACTTTTGTCATAAATTTCTGAATTTTCTCACTGTTATATCTTTTTTTTAGACAAATACTCCAATATATAATACTGCTGCTGGACTGTGTCTTGGTTGTAGTAAAGAAAAGGCTGGTGAATATGTTACACTTAGTATTTGCAGCCAACCTGAATCTCGAAATTGGAATCTGTTGTTTCATTCTCTGCCCTGAACATATCATCTGTGATAGCATTGTTATTTCTTTTATGTAGTGGTATATAGGTATACAATACTGCTTCTGTATGTTGAAAGCTTTTAGTCATCATATATCAAAAGTTCTGACTTAGAGTTTTGCTCTATATTGTCAATATCATAATATTTTTGATTCCTTAAATTCCATTTGAACAAGGTTAAGTAAGAGTTCTTGCTTTTAACCCGTTCGGGAAAGCAGCCTGCAGAAGATAGCGCTCCCTCAGGACGGCAGCTGTTACATGCAGACTGTGCGTACAAGCAGGGGCAATTACTCACGCTAAGCCTAATTTGCAATTTCAGAAAGTACGCATCATATAATCATGGATAAATTGTATACTTAACGTTAAAATGAGACCATTTTTTAATACATGATAAAATATATCATAATTTTAATCATAACAAAAAAAAAAAAAAAAGATGAAAATAATTGATATTTAACAATAAAAATACAAAATATAGTGTTTTATACTATAACTAAAAGTACCAAAATTCAACAATATATTTTGTACAAAAGAGAAAAAATATTTGGACTTAATATTTCAAAGCCAGATGAAAAATTTCAAAGCATGGAGCAATGCTCTTTGCGCATTTTATGCTCATAGGTAGTGTTACGTCTTTTATTGTGCTTCATGCAAACTACACATCTCCTTCTAAGTTACTTGCCTTTTTTTTCAGCATATGATTATGAAAAGTAACTACTGTATGAAGAGCTCCAATAAATTATAGTTGTTTCACTGTAGCCCAAAAGATCCATGGATGGATCCGTCATAAATTTAGATATTTCCTCCTCGGAAAGATAACATGTTGGCCATGGCTACAAAAACGAATCTAAAGGTAAAACACCTTGCTAGAATATCTCCCATGAAAGTCCATTTTAAATTGGAATGAAACTACATACAACCGCTTCAAAATGAGTATGCATTATCATTCATCCTGAACGGGTTAAAGAGATAAAAAATATCTAAGCAAATGTAAATTGAATGCAAATTTAAACTGAAAACCCCCTATTTTTTAAAAAAACTACCATTTCTATCTCCACAATGTAGTACTTTTTCTGCCTTTTCCTTTTGTTTTAAACTTCTTAGGTCCCTCTAGTTTATTGTATTATTAAGTGTCGAGTCAGGACCAGCTAAAGGAAATCTAAAATTGTACCCTGTAATATTTCCTTTCTAATCTCTTGCATTACTTTCCTTCTAAACTTTCTTTAAAAATTATTATTTAATGCAAGTATGTATGTTTTTTTACATAAATGATTGAAATTGATTTTTATTTTGAGAATTAACTTTGAAATGTCTTCCAATGTTCATTTCAATGTATATCTATTTATATGTTAATCTGTTTCTGTTGAATCATAAATGTTTCATTGTTTTCACATATATTATTGCAAGATCAGGTTCACTGTGCATTATTAGTATCAAAATCCTTATAGAGATTCATATACTGCAAAGAATATTGAGAAATGATTTTAAGTGAATGCTTTAACATTTTTTCAATTCTGGAATAAAGCAGTGGTGTCATTTTTATGGTAGATTACTTTGATTGCTCAATTTTTGTTCTTAAAGATCAGAATGTCAATGGTTTTATGCCTTTCTAAAACGTTTTTAACTCAATATTTACCAAATTTTCTACTTTAGAAATGAAATAAATGTTTGGCTTGAAGCACTCTTTGGGAGAGCAAATCTCACTGGCATATGTTTTAGTTTTCATCTATTTACTCATTTTTTATGTTCTCTGATGCAAGGCAGATGCAAGAGAGAATATTTAAAAAGGAGAACTTATTAATTTTCCTTTTTTTGTGATTAATTATAAATTTAATTATTTATGGAACCATATTTTGTTAAGTTTCTCGATGTCACTTGTTTCCTTGGTACTCTAAGCAAGTCTTACTTCTTTTTATGGATTAATCCCCCACCACTTTCCATTAGCAAGATGTCATGCTCTTGCTCCATGATAGCTAGAAGTAGCAGCTATATTCCAGTTAGCAACATATGTCAGCTAGTCTTGGTCTCTTCACTTTTAGAAAAGTATCTCTATATGTGATGAAAGGTGTCCGCAAGTAGTTTATCGTCTTTAAATTTAGAATTTACAATAGTGAATACGTCCACAAAACTTGTGAAAAGTATAAATAATAGATTCAAAGTATACTTTTTAAAATAAATATCTGGTTGAAAATTTCATATATCCAGTTTTACTAGCTGCTATTCTTTTCAGTAATATATTTTCTTTCTTTTTTTTTTTTTTTTGTCTTTACGTTTCCTGTTTGTTTGTGTCAAACAATGTTATTTCATCATAAAGGGGTTTATATGCATTTAAATCTGTGCAGTACATGATTTTAATCTTTTGCTTCCTGCTTTATCATTTTCAAACTCATTTTAAGGAAACTGTAATAGTTTTTTCACATTTATGTTTTTGGTATATGAAAATGTTTATTGTCATGCAAAAATACCAAGGAAAAGAGAAACTGTTTTCATAATGTAATGTCTAAGTGACTGAATATGTTCTTTGAATTTGAACAGAAATGTTAATATCTTCAGCCAGTATAGATCAAATACATGTTTTTTTCTTAGTTTAGTCTTTCAGTTTTGTTAAGTTTTCTGTTACACATTTTTAACTGTCTTTAATACCAGAAAGCTATTTTGTGATTGGTTGACTTTTCACATAATGTTTGATAAACAGCTAGGTTTTATTGTGTATGATGAAAAATTTCATTATTTCCCACGACAAATTATTTTTAATAAATAATGTTATAGCTTGTCTTAATGTATGTCTATAACATGTAGTAAGATGTTTCTGTGTTTTATGTATGTTATATTTTAAAAATGAGTGTTGGATCAAAAAACACAAATGAATATTGAGATGTTAAAATTTTGTTTAAAATCTTTGTCTTTCACTTTAGAAGGGTCATAAATCATTATTTAACGTTCCCCACCAATTTAAGCTAAGGTTGTTAGTATTCCTTGACCTTTCTAAACCTTCCCGGTAAACTAACATTCCTGATCCGAGACCTAGTCAAATTATTTTTGTATCATTGTACTAAATGGGCACAATGTGTTATTACACAACCTTATATGATTCATAGTAGGGTCTGAACAATGCAAAAATACTGTAAAATCTTTGATTTATAATTGAATGTTAAAATGTATGGTTCTCAAACTTTCAGATCTTCAAAATGATAATGTTTTAATTTTCCTTTAATGTATACATATATTTTAATATTTCGACTCACCACACAATGTAAAATATTTGTCTCGGTGAAGTAGCTTTAACTTCATATGAAAGGTGAAAGTTTTTTTTTTTTTTTGAGATATGTTTGAAAGTCATTTTTTTTTACACATTGTTCTTTTAGATTTTGATTGATTCAGTCAAAATTTGAGATAGTAAAATTGATACAATAAAAATTATACATAAAAATTCTTTCTTTATTTTAACTGATTTATGCCCATTACTTTCGTATTGAACTTATTTCTTTACATTAAATAAAAGTAAGGTTTCAAAGAAATTCTGGAAGACAGTCTGTGGCAGGCCTGCATCCAGAAGACCCCATAGCACCTACGACTTTGAAATTTTGTACAAAATTCCTTTGAGCAACGGTGGTTTGCACCTGGGGTTTTGTTTTTTTAAATTTGAATTAGTTTTCACGTAATTTATTTTTTATGCTCAAATTTTGCATAAAATGCCTATTAAAGGGGTGAAGAACTACTTGCATATATTAATATTATATATCATTGGAAAGGGTAGAATTTTCCCCTTTCTACGCAATTTGTTTCAATGCTCTGAACTTAAATATGATGGGAGTTATTTGTGTTTTTAACTCGAATGTTTTTAGGCTTAGCTAAAATTTAGGCACTACTGTCTTCATTAAATCTGTCAGCACAAAGTGAAGGAAATGTCCCAAAGTTTTCTTTTTGATACCACTGAAAAGAGCAGCTTTTTTTATTCGAGATCTAATTTGACCTATGGTCGAAAAACTAAGCTATCTTTAAAGGCAGAAAAGTTACAAACCATTAAAAATCAAGTTCGAATAATCTCATCTCCATTCAAATTATTGATGTTTTATTTGGCATTGCCATAGCGTCTTTTAGATTCACTTGTTACAACTTTTTGATTAACTTGTTTCTTCTTTCTTATTCACAAACTTTAAGGGTTTCGATTTTAATGGAAAATCATGGGCTCAACTCAATGCAAGCCCCGAGCTAAAGAGCAGAATATAATTCCAGAGCCATGAATATGAAAGCGACTTTTCAAACCTACAAAACTGCTGTTTTGTAATGCTCTGGAGCCCCTTAGCCCTAACAGCTCTGCAAGTTGGTACAAGTTATTTTGAAACCAAGGAAAGGGGTGCTTTTTGTTCCAAAGGGAGCGCATAATGTGTTTTAAATCTGTATCTTTTTAATTGACGATTTAAATCTTTACGAATCAAATAAGATTGCGAAGCAATCTTCGGGAGTTGGTGAGCGTTAGCGAGCAAGGCGGCAGAGCCACCTAGTATATATAAAAAAATATATATAAGTTCAATACAAAAGTAATTGGAGCTGTATCCGGTTTTATGTTTCTGGAAGGGTTTTAACTGTAAGGGTTCGTAAGACAGCAAAGGGAAAAATCAATCTTTTTGATTGATTTGTTTTTTTTAGTTCAACAAGGTTTCTTTTCCAAGTTATTCATAAGCTTCTTCAAATTTTGACATCAGTGCTAGTCAACGCTGACGTTTTGCCATCAATACCAGAAAGAACTTTTCACCCCTTAAGCGGGTTGAAACTATACTTAAGAAATTCAAGAGAAAGCAATGATGTTCACAACCGGAAAAAGGAAGAAAAATCCTTAATTAATCAAATTAATGCAAATGTTTTAAGACTATCAATTTATAACTGCAGGATTATTCTTTTTAAAAGCATTTTACATACTTAAATTTTAAACTAAAAGCATAAAGAAAAGAATCAGTCTGAGGGAGAAAACTCCCTGGGTGACAAAGAATCCTTTTGAATTGTTGAAACTGCTGCTTTCTTTAATGTAAATTGTAATTTGAGAAATTTTCATAATTGTTTAAAAACATTTTTCTCACAAAAATTTAATGCATTTGTTTATTTGGCCCTCACATTACCAATCAATTTTGTTATTAACCTCTTAGTTCTGTATTTAACTCATTTTTTGTTATATCCTTTTGCATTCCCAACACTTACCTACATAAGTTAAAGTATTACAAGCACTGATATATTTTCTAATTATTTCTTTTACTTTTTAAATGAAAAGTATGTGATATTTATACTTTTTGAGTTTGCTTCAGTGCTTTTCAGTTGTTATTAGTATGATGTTGAATGAAATTACCTTAATGATTGAAAAATAATTTTTTTTTTGAATACATGTACTGTGACTGTTTTCCCAATGGAAATATTATGATTGTTTCAAATTTAAAAGCTAATTCATTAAATGCTAATAAAAGTGGCTGATTATTTCAATCAATTTTGAAGTGATTTTGCTGTGACTTTTTTTTTTAACTCAAATTTTTAGTAATATTAACGTAAAGCATGATTTAAACTGACTCATGCTTTAAAAAGTCTTGTTTTCATGATTCTTTGTTATTTTAATAATCTTGTTATGCTTTTTCCATTAATAACACTCATTTTGAAACAAAAATGTGTGTTGCGGGGTATGAATATTATTTGGGTGATTGCATTCTGATTTTCCTTATTATTTCAGCTTAATTTGTGTGCTACTAACTTTGTTTTTTTTTTTTTTTTTTTGAATGTGAGTGTTGTAAAATTATTAAAACCTGTATATACAAGGTGTGATCAAAAAGTACGGTGAAAGAATTTTTATAGCAGCAACTGCTAAAGCTACATCTATATACTGTGATTTATCTAGTAGCGTGATCATCTGAAACTAGCAGGGACAAGATGTAAAATGTTCGAAGTGGTCAGTCAGCTGCCACAGCCGCTAGAGTGATGTTGAGTTGATTGTGTCTGTCGCGCAACATGGAATTCGAACAATGCATTAACATTATTTTTTTTGTTAAAAGTTGCAAAAGAGCTCACAAAATGTTAAAATTGGTGCATAGCGATAATGTGGTAACTCTGAAGACTGTGTGCAAGTGGTATGACCATTTTAGAAACAGAAATGAGACTGTTGAAGATGAGCAGTGTGCAGGACGTCCAGTAACCTCAAAAAGCAGAAGGAAAAGTGGAAACAATGATCCATTCAAACAGAGGAATGACTATTTAAGAGCTACCGGAAGACCTTAACATCTCATGCGGTTCTGCTCAAAGCATTTTAACCAATGAGTTGCAAAATTTGTTCCAAGACTTTTGAGTGATGAACCGAAGGAAAACGGTGTTTTGTGATTTTTTGACTGCAAAAAGTGTTCCTGTCTGTCCACATCTACCATACCCACCGGTTTTAGCATCACGTGACTTCGGGCTCTTCTTAAAAATTGAAACTGCTTAAAGGAAAACATTTTGACATTGTTGACATTGAGTGGGCCACGTCAGAGCAGCTGAAAGTCCTTCCGATTGATTCCTTCCAGTAATATAATGTTTACAATTATGGAAACAACATTTGGATAAGTGTATTGCTTGCTAAGCACACAACTTTGAAGGAGATTAAATCAAATTTTATGCAACCTTATTACTTTTTCCAATAAAAAAATATTCACTGTATTTTTTGATCACACCTTGTATGTATGTAAAATTTATGTTGTATTAAAAGTGAAAATATTTTTAACAGTTGAAAATTGTGATTTAATTTTTTCATATCATTTTTGATCTGACTGAAACCATGCTCATTTTTTATTGTGAGTGAACACATTTTTTATATTTTCATTTAAACTTGCTTCAATAATATTTATAAAGCACAAAAAGGGGAAAAAAATAGACTAAGTATTCTTTTTTAAATTCATCACAAATATATGGAACATCAATTCAGTATTTAATTTAAAAAACAATAAGATTCAAAAATATATGAAAGATCCATTTTATTTATTCAATTTTAACTGTGGTCCTTTTTGTTGCCAAATTTCGTAATTGGATGTCAAATGGTGCCAGCGGAAAATAACTTTTGGTAATGTCAGCAATTTATTAAATGTTTTCAGTGTTTTTATGTGACTTCCTCTGTAGGTCAAAATTGTGTTTTACTTTCCTAATATGAATTGATGCATGTTTACATTCAGTGGTGTAGTAATGGAAAAATAGATCAAAAGCAATTACTGCTGCAAACATTCAAAGTTAAACATTGCAATCAAAATGACGTTTCAATTAAGAAGTGGGGGGATGCTGGAGTTGAAATAAAAACCTGGCTCTTTGACTACACTACTGTATAAGTACAGCATCATATTTGTAAGTGTATTTCACACACTAAAGCCTTTTAAAACATATTTACTTACTTATTTCGATCAATGATGTTTTATTGTGATCAATGATGCTATGGACTGTTAGATGATCAAGTTTTTAAATCCCATTCCATTGTGTTTTTGTTTTTAACTGATCAAAAAACTGAAATTGCATGTAGATAGTTTAAAATTCTAGTATTTAAGAAGTCAGATGTATGATTTTAAAATTGTTTTTGTCCTTTTCCTGTGAATTAAACTTTTAAGACCATTATTTTAATTTGAAATATCTAACAATTATGTATTAAACATTTGACAGCAGCAACATTTTGCCCTTATTGTCAAATTATATTAATGATTTTCAAGATAATTTTAATAAATTAATGGAATATGAGGGGAGAATTTTTTTGCTGTCTTAATTTTATTGTTAGTCTCGTTATGAGAGTATACATATACATTCTCTGCTTAATCTTTGCATTTTTTTTATGTACCATATTTAAGTCCCTATGGAGTGTTCTTTACAAGCTATATTTGAAAGTATTTTCTTTGAAGACATACAAACAAATGCCATTTTGAAATTTTTGAGAAATACCTTTTACTGAACAGATTTGTTTAAGATCAAATCGAGATGTATGTTCAAATAAATGGAATAAATTTTCTTTTATATAATCGTGCTATATATTTTTTCATCTTTTATATATTATCATTAGTTAGAGCTATTGCAAGCCTTGCAAATGTTTGTCTTTTTCTCTTTCTGTAAAGTACCTCTTTTCATCTGTCATTTTTTAAAAGAAATAATAGTCAAAAAATAAAAATAAAAAAACCCTAATAACAGTGAAAAAAAATACAATAATAAAAGAAGTATCAATGTATGTTAAGTTTTTAAATCGCTGATTAAATATGGAAAAGAAAAATAAATATTTATAAACCAGCCTTCGTATATGTCACATCATCTCTTTATTATTTCAAGGCTGCTTTTGGTGGTATAAATAGAAACTACCTCCTTGAGACTATGAGGGTTTTTGGAATACTTTCAAAACTTTTTAGTTTGAGAAGACTTACACTGAAAAATACAATGAGTAAGATAAAATTCTGGGATCACTGTCAGAAAATCTTGACACATTAGAGGTGTGAGACAGGGAGATTCTCTCTCTTGTTCACTATTTAACATCACCCTAGACATAGTTGTTCGAGATTCAGAGATCAAAAGCAGAGGTCCTTCTAGAACAATGCAACTACTTGCATACGCTGATGACATTGACATTATTGCTTGATGTCTTCCATCCTTGAAAGAGACTTTTCTTGCTGTTGAAGTGGCAGCAGGGCGGATGGGCTTAGTTATAAATGGAGATAAAACAAAATACATGTTCTTCTCAAGTTACAGAATACCCTTGTCTTGAAATACACTGGTTATACATTTGAAACAGCAAAGAGTTCTACTTAATCGGGACAACAGATTCTCTTGAGTTAAAAACCGGCTAATATCTAGCTAATTCGCAACTCTAGAGCGCGAACACGCTACCTTGCGGTGATTAACAGCACTAAAGAAAAGGGTAAAACATTCCATTCCACGTGTTTTCTTGGGGTAAATTACAGGCTTCAGACAGTTTATGATGTAATGTAATTTCAGAAGAATAGAAAAGAGAGCTTCTCACAAACACGATGAAAAATTGCTGTCATTCACTAAGCGTCAAAGCAGGGGCGTAGCTAAGGGGGGGGGGGTTTGAGGACAACCCCCCCCCCCCGAAACGTTTGTCTCAAAAAAAAAAAGAAAAGAAAAAAGAAAGAAAAAAAAATTGAAACGACTTTTTTCTGAGTAACAAAGGTCAAAACTTCACTTTGCCCCCCCCCCCCCCCTCAATGCTATTGAAAATCTGCTCCTCAAGCATAAAGACGCCTCCCTCTACTGTGACAATTTTTTGATAATTGACTGAAATATGACACTTCGCTTTAGAAGAGAGATTGATTTGTTAAATCCACGTATATGCAGCCTTTCTTCGTCATCGATTCTGCAAATTGCTAAATATGTTTAATTTTATGAGTGGCGCAGTGGGAATATTGCATACAGTCGAATCTGTATATTTCGAATTTCACAGGGAAGAAAAAAATCGGGATAAAGAGGTTTTGAGATACGGGGGCTTTGAGAAACTTTATAGAAATTTGGAATATGATGGTGAAATTTTGAAATCGATACTAAAGACAATGTGGGCTCTTGATTAAAATTCCTCTGTATTAGTTTTGTTAGGTATTTATTCTATTATTACATTATTAAGTGCTTTATTGCAAGTTTAAGGAATCATTTTGACAGTAAAAGAAACTTTAAGCATATCTTTTTCAAGAAAAAGTCTTTTATTGATTTTTGGTCCCTGATTTTTTTTGGATTCATTATTTATCCTCTTGAGGTTAGCAATTGCTGCAAATCTAACTTGGCCAATATTCTACGATTTTCCTTTTTTCATCACTTGAAAAAATCTTATACTTTCTTGTCACTCCTATCATTTCGTTTTTCTTAGGAATCACAATTTTAAGAAAGAGAGCAACAAAAGAACAGTACTAATCCAGATAACAGAGCGAAATGGCTTTTAACTTGAAATGTTCATCTTAAATGTAAAACCTGTGAATTTCACTCCTTTACTCGTCTTCCAAGAAAGTGCGCGAAACGACTGTCTTTTTGTTAATCTTCCTAGAAAGCCTATTCGTGGAACGCATTTCTCCCTTTTTTCCACTGCCCCCCTCAGCTCTTGAAGACAATTCCTCTGTTTCTGAGTTGAAGAAAAGGTTTTTTTTTCCTGCTTTAAAGATCATTGGGCTTCGAATCCGAAAATGATAGCATAAATGGAATTTGAGACGATAGAGGTTTTTGTTGGTCTGGTTTCGTGTGTGTCATAGGTCATAGTCAAAACGACCTTTGCTAACCAATCACATTGATTTTTCATCCAGTTTTTACTGCGTATTCTTTTGGAAACGTACAGTTTGTTTAAAATAGTACATTCTAAGTGAAAGTTGATGCATAATGAAGTGAGCAAAACCGACAACAAGCTTTTTTAAACCCTAAGAAAAAAATGAAAATGAAGAAAAGGATTGCTCTAAAAAGAGAAAGTTAACGCCATCTGAAGAAAACGAAGTAGAGTCGGCAAAGCAGCCCTAGTCCCATCGGACCCTTCTGAAGGTGATTTTATTTTAATTAAAAAGAAAAACTGCATAGCATTACATGAGGAAAATGTTAAAAAACGAAATGAATCTAGACTATTTCTGTTAGTTTGGTTCGCATTAAAAAGTAGAAAATAACAAGACTTTTGTTTATAACACTCGAAAATTGCTGTTGCTCTCTCAAATAGATATTTATGTAAATTCTAAAGCAGCTAATAAAAATAAAAATAGAAACTTGAAAGGAGAACAGATGGTATGCAGCTTTGAGCGAATAACTTTCTACCGCCTATATTTATTCCCTAATTTTTTGCATTCAAATTTTATTAACTGCTTTAAAATTAGCATAAATGTAAATACATAAAAAGCAACATATAAATATAACGATATGAAAAGCAATTTCAATTTTTGCGGGTTATAATTCAAGAAGTCTTTTTTTTATTTTTGTCATACTTTTAGTTCAAACCAAGTTAGTAAAAAGTCTTTATTAGCTGGGGAGCTAACCGATGGAAAACTGCAAATTATGATAAGAAGGTACCACTTGGTAGGATTGTTGTTCATGACTATAAAATGAAATTAAGACCCAGAGGCATTTTCAAAAACCGTTTAAATCCAAGATGGCGACGTTTTTCAAAATGGCTATACTGTAAAAAAAATCCGGAAACGTTTCTGAGTATATCGTGCAGCTGTGGTTTATGAAAGTTTAAAAAACGTTTCTGAGTATTTCGGAATCCTCTTTCTGTAATGTCCAGAAACGTGTCTGAGTATTTCGGAATCCTCTTTCTGTAATGTCCAGAAACGTGTCTGAGTATTTCGGAATCCTCTTTCTGTAATTTTCAGAAACGTTTCTGAGTATTTCGGAATCCTCTTTCCGTAATTTCCAGAAATGTTTCTGAGTATTCTGTGCAGCTGTGGTTCATGGAAAGTTTCGAAAACGTTTCCGAGTATTTCGGAATTCTCCAAACAATTTTCAAAAACGTTTCCGAGAATTTCGGAATCTTTTTTCCATGATTTTTTTCTAAAATATAATTCTTTATTATAGTATTGCATACCATATCAATTTCAATTCTTTCATATCTAACCTAAGAGCAATAATACAAGCAATTTTAGAATCATTCGTGGATTTTTTTTTTTTTTTTTTTTTTGGAATTTCTAATGACAAATAGCATGGTTAACAGCATAACATATGCACAGTTATAAATTTTTTAAAAATAATGAAATAATCTAGTAGTTTCATTCCTAATCACAAAATCGTCGGGGAATTGGAGGGGAGGGGGGTACCTTCTGAAAAGTGGGGATTGTTTGTTAAACAATCTTAAACTTCAGTTTTTCTCTCAATATTTTCAAGACAAAACTATCAACATAATGTATTTTTAATGCAGAACTTAAAAACATATCTTGTATCAAACTTGATAGCTTTTATCTTCGGATAAAATTTGACAGGACTTACCTAACCGGAACCCTTCGCGTTCCGGAATTCGTTCACCTCAAGTCAATTTCTCTGACGAACAAAGTGTACCGAAAAGTACCAACAGAGAAATTGATGAATTTAAATATGACACCAAGTCCCCCTGCTGGAACCATTCGGGTTGATTCTTCTATTCTTGCCCTTTTTCAGCTCATCACAAAACTTATTCAAAACAGGTTACTGATTTTATTTTTACAGTGTACGCAAAATGCAATATATATTTTATTTATTAAAACATTGAACTCTATTACATGATTATTCTATTTCATATATACGAGAATCCCCCCCCCCCACCATAAGAGTAATGGTGCACCCATAAAATGCTATAAAGCGCCTCCCCCCCCCCCTTAAAAAAGCAACCCCCTGAAAATGTCAATGGCACAGTCTGCGTGGTGAACGCCCCTCGTCTTCTCCCCATATGTACAATGTATATAAATAACATAGTTTTTTAAAAATGATCACTTTTAAAACAATGACATGAAATAATATTACTTTTTATTTTGGCATGTAAATCCAGCTGTTCCATTTTTGCACCTGACTCATTCCTCCTGACTGTCCTACATTAAACTAGTATGCATGCAGTAGGTACTGTCCTGAGGAAGACAAATTATAGGGACTTGTTTCTTAATTTAGCCGAGGTAAAAAACCCCTACTTTTAATTTTAGGTTTAAGCTCTTGTTTATTGCATATAGTTTAGCATATGGTGCGTTTGGCCCAATGTAATGCATATATTAGAGCTTAAACACTCTCTATTTAGTAAGTAGTTTTATATCTTTTGGTCTTTTGACTATATTTATCGAATCTTCCACGGCTGATGAACTCCGAATTCAACCTTTCAACTTTATTCTAATAATTGCTACTTTTAATTTTCTTTTTCTCATTGCTATTCATTAGTTGTGTATTTCATATATATACAAAAATATTATTGATAAATAATTCTGGTTTGTTATATTTGCAGCTTCTTTCCCTTAAGGGCAGGTACATTGCAACTAAAATAAATCGTACTAATGAAGCTTTGCTGAGATAAATAATATTTCATGTATAATATAAATTATAAATCAAAGTATCATATACATTATAGGTCAAATACTTTAATATGGTGTAAAAATACAAAATTATTTATTTTATTAAGTCTTTTTTTTTTTTTGCTTTTGGTAAAATTGAGGCTCGTAAAACGAAAAAAATGAAGACACTTTTAAATACATATATGAATCTATTTGTTTAAGAAATTAATACACATTTAACTAATTTAAAGCGTTTCGCTTATGCAAATATTTCAAGAGATATCGTCATTTAGATAATATTGAAGCACTATGTTCCTAATTACAAGAGATAGTTTTTTTTTTTTACTTCATACAATCTAGCTACACTGTTTACAAGAGAATGAAAACATGCAACCTTAAAGACGAACTATCAAACCTGACAATTTGCATATTATAACATTTAATTCATAATGCTTGATACATAAATGTTCAGTCAAATATTAACTGAGATTGACACATAAAAACAAAGTACACAATAACACTTATTTAAAGATTTTTATAATCTTCAATTCATAAATTTTACAGAATAAAACTCTAGACACACTTGCACTTTAAATATGTGTTCTATGTAAAGTAAAATATTTTCAAATTGCAATAGTTCACAACGAAAAAATGATACTGAGGAAAATAGTTTTTTTTTAACGAGATTTATATGAACTAAATCACTTTAAAGTAATAGAGTTGAAAAGCGACTGACCTATTCGTCGGTGGTGGTCTTTTGCAGGCTTTGGTCACCAAAAAGGTGATTTTTATGACAGAATAAAATTCTGCCTACAAAAATTACCCATTTGGTAGAAAGAAGAAAAGTATCCAAGAAAAAAGTAAATTACCTACACAAGTTATGCGACGCAAAGAATTTACATGGCGTCCCCTCGGTAGTTATTTGGTTTTTAATTTCAGTTTGTATTCCTTCCGCGAGCATGCGTCGAGAAGTTGCACTTCGTACTTAAAAATAAGTGACGTAGCTTCAAATTCAATCTCATGACGATACATTAGCAAGAAAGTTTAAGACTTTAAAATTATCTTCAGTGAATTCATGCGAGGAACAAAACTTCTACTAATCCCCTTGATGAGTGTTACTTCGCACATGAGTCAGCACTTGTTTTCATTGCGTGCTTTCACGAGTTTCAGTTTGGATTTGGTGCTGGACTATAAAATTGCCGTGAGCTGCGCAGGCGTCGACTCTTACTTTCTTGTTAAACGGGAAAGGTATTTGATAAGAGCAGAAAACTGCTGAGGGCGTACGAATCTGTTTATTACGGAAAGCTTTTTTGTATATTCAGAGAGTTTTCCGAGATTTTTTACAGTGTACCCATATTAGAGTTTTTTAAATTTATGTCGTACAATAGAGGTTTTGTATCGAATTATAGGTTTTTCAGATTTCATTTTTTATGTTGAAAATAAGCTAAATCTTCATTTTGGTTCTTTTTTCTAAGTATAATTTTATTACTTACAAAAGAGATTACATGCTTTTCAAAGTACCAATATAAAAATAGGAAAAATATTAAATGCAAATATGTACCAAAATATTAGTACTATGTCCTTAGTCAAACACTGCTTCATTCTTCGCATTAATTTTTGCATAGTAGTGAGCAGGACAGACCAACACTTCTGCAGCTACACTTGTTTTTGCAGATTTTGCAAGTGCACTTAATGAACTCAGTGCACGAATAAGAAATTTCCAGTAACTCTGACCATTTCAGCTGCCATCCAACCCTATTCACTTGGAGATGGGGCACGTATAATATGTTTGTGAGCTTGTCCCAAAATGTTTTCAGCCTGGAAAGACTACGCAATACTTTGTTGATGGCAAACTTTCAAGTGGCCAATTTTTTGTCATATTTAACTCTTTCCTTGCTTCATTTACAATTACGCTATTTCTAGTGGAGCAGTACACTAGTACTACTAGGTACCTTTCAGGTTGCGAAATAAATAAAAACGCCACAGTTGCTTCTTTGAATATCATCCATGCCTTCCAAGTTGATTTTTTGAACTTCCCACTAAAGCTAGGAATGCTGTCACAAAACCTATGAAGGCTTGAAATCCGGGTAAAGCTTTTCTTTTCCAAAAGCTTCAAATATGGCATGAACTGTAATGCATTTGCTGTTGTTTCCTGTTACAAAAGCAATCCAATGTTTATCCAGACTTAATGTTGACAAGGAAAAAAGTAAGATATTGCAAAAACTAACACATCTGCATCAACAATGCACACGACAATATTCCTGTAACAGTTTTCTACAATGTCTTGCAGATGCACTATCATTCTTGAGCTTGTTTCTTCTGTGCCAGGGCAAGTAACATCAATGGGGGAAGTTTTTGCAGTACTATTGCCTTTAATGTCTTCGTCGAAAGTCGTTAGAACCTACATAGTTCATATACCTAGTACATTTGTCATGGTACTTACAGCTAACGTACCTAATAGCAGTGGTGAGGGTTGAGGCTTATAAGTAGAGTGGGGGAGGGGGGAAAAAAAAACACTTAATGCCAATGGATTTTCAGCGGCAGCAAAAGATGAAAAAAAAAAAAATGTTCATAAAAAGGAATTGACATCACGGTGCACCAATAATCCTGCTATCGATTACGATAAGGTTTTGGTACTTTTCCAAAAATGGATTTCAAAGCTCTTTCAAAGTGCTATAAAGAGCTGGAACATTAGTAAAATATGTAATTTGAAATGAGTGGTACTGCTCAAGATGGAGTCGACTATTTTCTTCATGTTTTAACTTAATATCACACTTAAACTCTTCTATTATTAATCGGCTTATTTGTGGTCTAGGAACCATCCAACGCCTAAGTGCTGATGGATCTTATGTTAAACCTATTGCACCGCCATCTCCTTTTATTATTGCATTATTTTGTTGGTGTGCTTGGTTAATACTGATTGCTGAGAATAATCTATTAGATTTTCTCATCTTAAACTTCCGAAATAAATGATCGATGTAGCTCTGATGGTAGTTCAATCTCTGCATCATAAACATCTTTTTAGTTGGATTGAAAACGGACGTGCGTAATTTAAAGCCACAAACCTCTAAAACATTTGTTGATTACTATGAAAACCTATTTGAACTTTACGTTTGTACCATAGACTAATAATAAGAGTAGACCGAGCTATGGCAACCCTTTTGCTGTTCATAAACCAAACCATGTGACTGGTGGATATCCTAGCAACAGCGGGCGTTAATCGTAGCAGACGATCAACGACAGCGCGAAATAAAATAAATAGAATTGATGGAACACGGAAGAATGATTTTTTATGGAGTCCGATTTGTAAATTTGTTATTGTAAGTTGTAAATATTTTGTTAATATAGTGAGTTTTTCGTTTAGATAGTATTGTGCATTTTCTTTAGTCAATTTCAATAACTCTCTAAGCAATAAAAGATGCAAGCGACCAAGAAGAATCAGCAAACGGTAAGATTTTTACCTACAATTTTAATTTAAGATACCGATTAGAACATTTTTGCGTTAACGCAAAACGTTTACGCCATTTCGTTCACGCCAACGCTGACAGCTCCAAATGAAATAAAAGTTACCGAAAACTGATCGAAAACTATTACTAATGTCAAAATAATGCATAACTAAAAGAAAAACAGTTTAATCTCTGCACCTGGAAGTTTTTTTTAATGAAAACACATTGTCTTAAAATACATGTCGAGTGCCAAACTATAGATAATGCTGCCATCTAGCAACCATGCTGCCAAAGTCTTCGCCAAGCCCTTCCACTAGTCACATGATACATCTATGAACCGATTTTCTTTATCAGCAAGAATGAGAAAGCTCGGTCTACTCTTATTATTAGTCTATGGTTTGTACAGATATTGAGACTTTCCAATGCCAGAGAATTGATTTTATTTGGGGCATATATGTTACACCAACGATTAAAGGTCAAACTAGAGAGAAGTGGGGAGCAGGAATAAGAAGACAAGTGCTTTCACACGGTACTTTACCTAAAAATTGGCCAGGATTTTTAAGAAATTCAAATAACAAAGAAGGGTTCTTTGCTCTGTTAGGTACGTTTATCTGTAAGTACCATAAAAAATGTGCAGGCTCTAACGATAGCTGACGACATTACAGGAAATAGTGCTGCAAAAACTTTCCTCATTGATGTTACTTGTTCTGGCCTAGAGGAAACAGGCTCAAGAGTGATACACTGCATCTTCAAAACATGGTAGAAAACGGCGGTTACAGGAAGATTGTCATGTGCATTGTTGATACAGATGTCTTAGTCTTAGCAATATCTTACTTTTTTTCCTTGTCAACATTAAGTCTATATAAACTTTGGATTGCTTTTGGGACAGGAATCAACAGCAAATCCATTACAGTGCTTGCCATATATGAAGCTATTGGAAAAGAAAAGGAAAAGAAAGGCTTTACCAGGATTTCACGCCTTCATAGGTTTTGTGACAGCATTCCTAGATTCACTGGAAAGTCCATAAAATCCACTTGGGAGGCAAGGGTGATATTTAAAGAAGAAACTGTGGCACGTATTTATTTCAAAACCTCAAAGTTCTATACCGAGCGAAATTTTTGACATTTTTGAAAGGTAAATTGTAGTACTACTGTACTTTTCCACTGGAATAGCGACACTAAATGATGCAAGGAAAAAATGGTTTATGACAAAAAAAAAAAAAAAAAAAAAAAAAAAAAAAAAACAGGCCACTTGAAAGTTTGCCAGCAACAAGTATTGCGTAGCGCTTTCAAGGCTGGACACATTTGGGGACAAGCTCACAAACATATCATATGTGCACCATCTACAAGTGAATAAGGTTGGATGCCAGCTGAAATGGTCTGAGTTACCGGATATTTCTGATTCATGCACTGAGCTCAAAAAGTGCAACTGCAAAATTGGCAAGAACAAGTGTAGCTGCAGAAGTGTTGGTCTGTCCTGCGCACTATTATGCAAAAATTAATGCGAAGAATGAAGCACTGTTTGACTAATGACGTAGTACTAATACTTTTGTACATATTTGCATTTAATATTTTTCCTGTTTTTATATTGGTACTTTCAAAAGCACGTAATCTCTTTTGTAAGTAATAAAATTATATTTAAAAAAAAAAGCACCAAAATGAACATTTAGCTTATTTCCAACATACAAAATGAAACTGTGACCTGAAAAACCTATATTTCAATGTAAAAACCTCTTTTGTACGACAATATTAAAAAAACTCTAATATGGGTTGTCATTTTGAAAAACGCCGCCATCTTGGTTTTAAACAGTTTTTGAAAGTGCCTCTGGGTTTTAATTTCATTTTATAGTCATAAACAACATTCCTACCAAGTGGCAACTTCTTATTATAATTTGCAGTTTTCCATTGATTTTTGTCGTTTAGCTCCCCGGCTATATAGTCTCCATCGATGAGATTGAAAGTCAAACATCCAGTTTACAGGCGGAAATGGAAGTATCTATTAGCTTTCAGGGATGCCAGCTTTTGTAGATGTGTGTTAACCTATAAATTAAGCAGTCACTTTGAAATGAACGGAACACGCTCATTGGTTTGGATTGACTGGTTTCGACAAGACGTTGCTAGAAAATTTCACTTTAAATTAAATGGGGGAAAAAAAAGTTGAATTTTCCATAACATTAGAAAAATATAAAAAAAAATTCTTTGCTTTTGTTTTGTTTGAGACAAATATCGGACTTGGGGGCATTCGATTCCAAAGTATGTAAGATTCACCTTCCTCTTATTTTTTTTAATACTAAAAAAAGTTTACACACACACACACACACACACAGATATATATATATATATATATATATATATATATATATATATATATATATATATATATATATATATATATATATATATATATATATATATATATATATATATATATATATATATATATATATATTAAGAAGTAACCCCCCCCCCCCGAAAGTCGGGTCTAGCTACGCCTCTGCGTCAAAGCAAGTTATAAGTTATGGCGTGTGTTTGTTTTACCTTTTTCATCCGCTATTAGACAGTGGCTGCAGCGCCCCCCATAGTTTATTGGAGTTGCGAATAGAGCAGTATTAAGTTAAGAAGATTTTTTAAATCCTGGTTCCTTACTAGAAAGACAAAGTTTTTAATTTACAAGACACTAGTCAGAGCTGTCTTAACTCTTGCATCTGAAACTTGGAAATAAAGAAAACAGAAGGAAAGCAGAATTGCAATTTTTGAAAAATGATTAATTTTGAGAGGTATACTTGGTGGTATAATTGAAAATGGTAATTGGAGCAGAAAATCCAATTTTTACCTATATATTGTATAAATAAACAGCTTGACATTATTAGACATATTAAAGTAAATAGAATGAACTGGATGGCCCATGTGATCGGAATGCATGTTGACATCACAATAAAAGGTATTGCTTTAAAAAAAAACTCGAGCCAGAAGGCAAGGAAGACATTGGATTGAGTAGGTAGAATCTGATTTTCTCACAACAAATGAAAGGAACTGGAAATAAAAATTTAATTTCAAGTCATTATGAAAAATCTTCAAAAGAAGGCATTGGTTTATAACCAGGCTGTTTAGTCAGCTATGATGATGATGAAACTTGGGATGTGTCGCTCATGAACAAACGGGTCAAAAGAACGAATCCTTAAAATGAACGGACCCCTTTGTTCACTTAAAAAATGAAGGATCGTTCTTTTGAACGGTGAGCAGTTTGGAACATTGTATTGATGCACTTATGATAAAATCGCTTTTTTTCTCTTTTTTTTTTTTAAATCACACTCATCTTTAAATTTTTAACTCAATCAATCACAAACTTCCTTTTTCTCAGTTCAGTACAAATATTCATTCGAACTTTTTGACTTTGTACTTTATAGATAATTTTTCTTTAATCGTCGCAGTTCATTTGCAATTTGCCAATGTATCCATTAGTAATGTTTTGTGTAACTTGTTTGGGCTACTAACAAAATGTTTGGATATTTCACTTCCTGTCCCATAATGCTAAAATCCTTCTCACGCTTTCTGTCGCCAAATTTATTTCTAAAAGTAGTGCCTTTTATCACTTGTCTGGTGAACTTCTTGTCTTCCATAACATCCCCGATGAAACCAACTTTTGAGATAGGTAATGTCGTATTTTTTAGTCTGTCCAAATTAACAAATTGAGATGTTTTAAATTAAATAATAATAAATGAATCAATGAATAATAATAATTTTTCTTTTGGAAACATTGGTTTCTCATGCCTCATTTTCTGTTTTTTTTTTTTTTTTTTTTTTTTTTTTTAAAGCAATCACGATTGCTTATTGTTCTCACTTGACTGTTTTTGACGTTCCTTTGAATTTTCCCACCGCCACCCTCCTCACCATCACCGTCGACGGGCTCCTCACGGTGCTGCACCTCTAGCGAAAGCCGTCTCCAGGTTGGATCCATATGCTACACGTACACGCATACATACACGCACGTACAGACACACAAACACATACACCCACTTACACCCACATACACATACACATACACAAACACATACACACACGCATACATACAGACACCTACACATGCACACACATACATATACACACAACTACTCACACATTAATGCCTGCACACAGACACAAACACATATGCCTACACAGACATACACATACCCCTACACACAAACACACATACCCCCCCCCCACACAAACACACGCGCCTACATACACACACACACACACACTCGAGAATGTGAAACACATAATTTGAATTCAAGATGACAAAATTCAAATTAATTATTTTTTCTTTTTAATTTTAATTCCAACAAATTTCCATTCATTTTTGAAAAGTAAAAAGAACTGAAGATTAAGCTTTATTGAGAAAATTCAATTCCAACTTTTAATTAGTCAGGTAGATTTCATTTAGAAACCCCTTATAAATCATTGCCATAGCAGGCCCGTCATTTACAGGGGTGAGGAGGGGGCAATTGACTCCCCCTGGCTTTGAGAAGTTAATGTACTTACATGTAAGTTGGCGGGGCTTCGGTTTTTTTTTTGGTTGAAACTGGCATACACCCATCCCCTCCCCCTGAAAAACGTTGAAATGACGGGCATGTGTCAATGGCGCCCTTATATGGCAGATGACTTGGTGGATCAGCTCACTCAGCAGTTGCCACAATACTTCTCCACAACACAAAGGCTGAAAGCTAGGTGGAGTGTTGTGGAGAAAAGTACCTAATCATAGGCAGTGTTTGTGTTCTTCTCCTTGATGCAATTCTCAGAAAGCTGCAAAATCTGTTTTGAGGAATGTGATCTGCAGTGAAGAATCCTACTTTTCTTTCAGTTCTAATGACCACGTGAGCATTTTTCCGGAGCAACCGATCACCTTCTGACGTGATTCAGTATGATGCAAGGGCGCCAATATGGAGGGGCGAGTGGGGGCTCAAGCCCCCCCCCCCCGAAATTAGAACTTTACTGCTTTTAGTATTTTTTTCTTTGAAAAAATGTAAAAACATTTCTTCTCCAGCAATTAATGAATAATTCATTAAAAACGGGGAAAATATCTGAGCCCCCCCCCTTAAACTTTTGCATACAGGCGCCCTTGGTGTGACGTCTAGATACATTGACGGTATTCTGTTGACAGTCAGTGTAACCAGTTCACCCAGATGTAGAGTTACCATATTCGAAATTGACATTTACTTTCGTTCATTTTGCTCAGTCATCTCGTGTAAGACATGCATAGTACAGAAAAAAATTGAATTAACTTTGAAAAAAAAAAGAAAGAAAAAAAAATTAATTTGAATTCTGAAATTTTGAATCCAAATTATGTTTTTCGCAATCACGAACTGAGACAGGACTCTACTCATTGGAATTATTGTTTCTAGAAACGGCTCCTGTCCCCCCCCAAGCCTGCCTCTCCTCCTACGTGTGCATAGTTGTGTGTGTGCGTAAACCTGTGTGTATGCACGTAGGTGTGTGTGAGTGTATGTGTGTGAAGTCGTGTGTGTGTATGTGTGTGAACGTGCGTGTGTGTAGGACATGGACGCCTCCGACCAGGAGATCGGATAGCTCAAAACCGGAGCAGCCACGCTGCGCCGCCAGCAGGGGACGGTGGGCGGTGGTGCTGCAAAGGCTTCTGGTCCTAGTTGAAAAAGGCACGGACACCAAAAACGGTCAAATGAGAACAATAAGCAATCGTGATTGCTCAAAAAAAAAAAAAAAAAAAAAAGAAAAAAAAACTGAAACTTATATTTTGAATTTTATTTTTAAACTCAATATCATACAGTTATACAGGGTGTCCGAGAAAGATCCGTACAACTTCAAAAATTTATTGAAAATGAAACAATAGGGTTACAGCGAAACTAATTAGTACATTAGATAGAATAACTCAAATTTTTTTCTTCCTATAACTTAAGTAATTACCTTAGGAAATTTCTACATGAGATCCTTTAGTAGCACGAACTATGTCAAGACGATAATCCAATTCCATCCACGATCGTTTCAGCTTGCTAATATCAACAGTAGCTACAACTGTTTGGATGTTTTGTTCCGTTGTGTTTGTGTATCGGATTTTGTTCCGATAAACTACGCAACACATTGAGCTTTCTTCACGTGATGCGCCATTGAAATAGCTAAAATGCTTTAACATTCCTTTGCACGTGATCCGCCATTGAATTAACTAAAATGCTTTAATATTCCTTTGCGTGACATGTAGCACCATATATGGTCAGAAACATACTGCAGGAAATTTTTTTTTGAGTTATTCTATCTAATGTAGGGTCTGGTGGGGTAAAGTGGTCATAAAAACGTAGGTTTTCATCTTAGCAGTATGATGAAAACAATAAATTCTTTAAACACTTCAACTTTTTTTGTTGTTATTTTACATTGCATTATTAAAGAACATGGTACATTGAATTTCAGGGAAAAAAATATCGATTTAAGTAGTTTTATAACACTTTTATTTCCCTTTGTATTTATGACCACTTTACCCCATAGGGTGGGGAAAAGTGGTCATAGCATGGGGTAAAGTGATCATAGTTAAAAATAGCTGCAAAACCGTTACAAAAAACCCTATTTTTTTGTATATTTCGGTTATTTTTACAGTTACAAGTATATGTACGAGTATATGCGGGTGTACATAAGTATACTATACGCGTCGCGTAGACATGGGTAAACATGTTCATATACGAATAGATACATGTATACATCAGATACATGCATGCACGTGCCGACTTAAGTATATATGTGTATACACGAGTATATAATCATGTATACGTGATTACCTACAGGAGTGTATACATGTCTACACGAGTATATACGTGTCATGTGTATATGCAAGAATAAACGCACATAAACGAACATCATATACATGTTTGCACTTGTATCTCGAGTACATACGTGCATACCTGAGTATATACGTGTGTAGTCGACGTATATACGCATATATAAGTGTACATACATACTTATACGGGTATGCACGAGTTAATTCGTGGACATATCCAGTGCGTGTTTGGTACGTGTCTACTCACGTATATATATATATATATATATATATATATATATATATATATATATGGAAGCACGAGTATATACGTATGTTTGCGTGTAAACACGGTTATATACCTGTTAGACGTATATACGTGTATTTACGTGTATACACCAGTACATGTATCGATGTATATCCCACGAGTATATCCGCTAATATAAATGTATGCTTACAGAAAAAATTCAAGATCTTGGGCAAAATCTAAGTGGCGTGAAAGCGGAGGATAAGAAGTAAAAAATCATAAGGAACCTATGGTCGCTGACGAGCTACATGCACACAAGGTCAGAAACTGATGTTGACAAAACAGGTCACAAATTTGTTACACAAAGATGATTTTACCCGACATTTTAGTTTTTAAGAAATATTTAGAGCAGTTGTTAAAAGTTACGGCATTCAGTAGCTCTAATACATCCATCGCAACAAAGGCGCAGCGACTGATGAAAATTTTTCAAAAGTCTCGTAATTGCAACAGAGTGATTGTGATGCATGTATAAGAGCTGCCGGCCTCAAATTCCATCAATCACTTTAAAACTTTCTTAAAACCTAAAATGTTGTGTAAAAATGGTCTTTGTGTAATAAATTTGTGATCCGTTTTGCATCTATCAGTTTCTGGCTTTGCATGCATGTAGTGCGTCAGTGTTGAGTTTGTGTCCATATGTTTCTTACGACAGGGGCGTAGCTAAGGGGGGGGGGGTTTGGGGACAAAACGCCCCCCGAAACGTTAGTCTCAAAAAAAAAGAGAAAAAGAGGGAAGAGAAAGAAAAAAAAGAAGAAAAAGAAAAAAAAATCAAAACGACTTTTTCCTGAGTAACAAAGGTCAAAAATTCATTTCGCTAAAATGCCATTGAAAATCTGCTCCATGTGTGACCCTCAAGCATAAAGACGCCTTCCTCTGCTGCGACAATTTTTTGATAATTGAGTGAAAATTGACACTTCGCTTTAGAAATGAGATTGATTTGTTAAATCCACGTATATGCAGCCTTTGTTTGTCATTGATTCTGCAAATTGTTAAATATGTTTAATTTTATGAGCCGCGCAGTGGGAATATTGCATACAGTAGAATCTGTATATTTCGAATTTCACATTAAAGAAAAAAATCGAGATAAAGACGTTTTGAAATACGGGGGCTTTAAGAGACTTTTTATAGAAATTTGAAATATGATGGTGAAAATTTGAAATCGATACTAAAGACAACGTGGGCTCTTGATTAAAATTCCTCTTTATTAGTTTTGTTAGGTATTTATTCTCTTATTACATTATTTAGTGCTTTATTGAGAGTTTAAGGAATCATTTTGACAGTAAAAGAAACTTTAAGCATATCTTTTTCAAGAAGAAGTCTTTTATTGCTTTTTGGTCCCTGATTATTTTTTTTTTTTTTTGGATTCATTATTTATGCTCTTGAGGTTAGCAATTGCAGCAAATCTAACTTGGTCAGTATTCTACAATTTTCCTTTTTTCATCACTTGAAAAAAACTTATACTTTCTTTTCACTCCTATCATTTCGGTTTTCTAAGGAATCACAATTTTAAGAAAGAGAGCTACCAAAGAACAGTACTAATCCGGATAACAGAGCGAAATGGTTTTTAATTTGAATGATCTTTAAACATGAAACTGAAATGTTCATCTTAACATTTCAAACCTGTGAATTTCACCCCTTTACTCTTCTTCCAAGAAAGTGCGCGAAACGACTGTCCTTTGGTTAATATTCCTGGAAAGCTTATTCGTGGAACGCATTTCTCCCTTTTTTCCACTGCCTCCTCAGCTCTTGAAGACAATTCCTCTGTTTCTGAGTTGAAGAAAATGTTTTTGTTTGCTGCTTTAAAGATCATTTTGCTCTGAATCCGAAAATGATAGCTTAACCGGAATTCGAGACGATAGAGGTTTTTGTTGGTCTGATCTCGTGTGTGTCATAGGTCATAGTCAAAACGACCTTTGCTAACCAGAGTATCCTTTGCAATCACATTGATTTTTCATCCAGTATTTACTGCATATTCTTTTGGAAACGTACAGTCTGTTTAAAATAGTACATTCTAAGTGAAAGTTGTTGCATAATGAAGCGAGCAAGACCGATAACAACCTTTTTTCAACCAAAAAAAAAAAAAAAAAATTAAAATGACGAAAAGGATTGCTCTATAAAGAGAAAGTTAACGTCGTCTGAAGAAAACGAAGTACAGTCTGCAAAGCAACATCAGTCCCATCGAACCCTTCTGAAGGTAATTTTATTTTAATTCAAAAGAAAAACTGCATAGCATTACATGAATAAAATGTTTAAAAACGAGATGAATCTAGATTATTTCTATTAGCTTGGTTCGGATTAAAAAGTAGAAAAAAAAAAGACTTCTGTTTATAATACCCGAAAATTGCTGTTGCACTCTCAAATAGATATTTATGTAAATTCTAAAGCGGCTAATAAAATTAAGAATAAAGACTTGAGAGGAGAACAGATGGTATGCATTTGAGCGAATAACTTTCTACCGCCTATATTTCTTCCCTAACTTTTTTTACTCAAATTTTATTAACTGCTTTAGATTTAGCATAAATGTAAATACATAAAAAGCAACATATAAATATAACGATATGAAAAGCAATTTTATTTTTTGTGGGTTATAATTCAAGAAGTCTTTTTTTATAACCAAGTTAGTAAAAATAGTCTTTATAGTCTGACCACCGATGAGATTGAAAGTCAAACATCCAATTTACAGGCAGAAATGGAAGTATCTATTAGCTTTCAGGGATGCCAGCTTTTGTAGATATGTGTTAGCCTCTAAATTAAGCAGTCACACTGAAATGAACGGAACACGCTCATCAGATATTTGACTTCCCCTTGATTTGGAAAGACTGGTTTTGACAAGAGAATGCTAGAAATTTTCACTTTAAATTAAAGGAAAAAGAAAAAAAAGTTGAATTTTCCACAACATTAAAAAAATAAAAAAATCCTTGCTTTTGTTTTGTTTGACACAAGTATCGGAATAGGGTCACCCCTTTCCAAAGTATGTAAGATACACCTCCCTCTCATTTCTTTAATACTAAAAAAATGTATATATATATATATATATATATATATATATGGAAAAGAAGAACCCCCCCCCCCGAATGTCGGGTCTAGCTACGCCTCTGTCTTACGATTCTTGCTTCTTATTCTCCCGTCTAACACCTTTTAATAATTTGCCCAACAGTTTAGACTTACCCTGTATACATGTATATCACATGCTTGTATGTAAGTGTCAACTCGAGTACGTACGTGTATATACGTGTCTCCTTCAGTATATATGTGTTCGTACACGAGCATAAGCATATACACGAGCATAAGCGGTTATATACGTGTATAGTCAAATGTATATCTGTATAGATAAAAAATACTTGCAGAGACCCAAATGCGTGTTTATTGGTGCATTTATGTGAATACGTATATATACGTGCCTACACGAATATATGCGTATGCATACGCATATACTCGTATATTTAACCCTGTGTATTGTAAAAACAATACATATTAAGTAAAATTAATGCTTAATTTATATCTGCTTTATACTCAAAGATTAAGTGACTTTAGAAGAACAATATTCGTTAAGCCTAATATTATGACCACTTTACCCCATCTTACTTAAAATGTTCTAAAAAATTATTCAAAAAAGATTCAGCTAACTGCTAATGAGTAAGAGTTCTTGAGACATGTAGGAAGCTTCCTGCGCAGTAAATCTGATCATAATTCTAACCAACAAAAATTTCCAAGGAAGTTAAAAATGGTGTTTAGATTTTAAAAATGTTCATATTTACACAAAATATTTTTTTTTTACCAAATAAAATTTTGCCAGGTGTAAAATTTTGTATTCAAAATGTAGTTTTTAAATCCCTAAAATAAAATTTTCATATTCATTCGAACATTAATTTCCAATCTATAGTCATTTATTTGAATTATGACCACTTTACCCCATTGACCACTTTCCCCCACCAGACCCTACTAATTAGTTTCGCTGTAACCCTATTGTTTCTTTTTCAATAAATTTTTGAAGTTGCACGGATCTTTCTCGGACACACTGTACATTTATAATTACGAAATTGTTCCAGATGTACAAAGCTATATAAGTAGAAAATTAGAACTGACAAAAAAAAAAAAAAAAAAAAAAAAAAAAAAAAAAAGTAAAAAAAAAATGATCTGCTTTGAGACATTTTGGCGTTGTTCAGAAAAATTCACTAGTTGCTCTAAAGTTCAAGGGAAAACGGCCTAAGGCTGGAAATAAATAAATTAAAAAATAAAACATCATTTCTGACAAATTAAAGTTTTTCGCAATCAGAGACTGTAACCAGTTGATTACTTCTTGTTTCTAAAAGTTTAAATTAAAAAGTTAAATTTTAGTCTATCTTTTCATTTTTTATTTTTATTAAAAATTGTGAAAAAAAAAAAGCTACACTGTTAAAAAAATTTCCTGAAAATAACGGATAAAGAAGCGGCAGCAAAGTTGCCGTAAATATTACGTTTCCGTTAAATTATTTTCCGTGAATTAACAGAAGTTCCATTTCTCATTTCTCCGTTTAGTTCTGTTCTTCCATTTATAAATTTTCCGTGATTTAACGAAAATTCCATTTCTCTTCTTTCCGTTGATCTATTTTTCCGTTTTTAAATTTTTCGTTCATCTATTTTTCCGTTTTTAAATTTTCTGTATCTTCACAGAACTTTCGGTTCTTGATTTTTCGTTGCGCTATTTTTTCGTTTCTCATTTTTACATATTTTACTGAAATTTCACTCTCGTTTTTCTATCCTATGTTTAAAATAATATATATTATAAAAATAGTTAACCATTCAAAAACTATTATTTTTTTAATTTGTATTTATTACTTCAATATATTTTAAGTGAAATTTTTGCTTGATAACTTACCTTTCAAGCAATTTTTCATCTTGAAATTTGCACCTTCAGATGAATAAAAATAATCGAAAAGTACCAGCAAGGAAATTAGTGGATTTGAATATAACACCAATTTTTGATGCTGATACTGCTCGATATTTTCTTCCACATCTCCTCGTACATATTCTGGCATGGCATGGAAAAGCATACATGAAAAATAGAATATTTTTTTTTGCAGAATGAGTCAAATAAAATACCATTAAAAACCGGTTGACTTTATCTTGGAATAATATACCTGATTTAGGGTACCGCATACCAATTTACTGTGTTTAAAAACAGAATCATTGACATACACGTGAAGAATTTTTTACTCAGATGATGTATACCCCCCCCCCCGGTGATTTCCGCGTTAGAGCAAAAACAGTAACTTTATAATAGTTCTATAAATTCTAAATCAGCTATCATCGGAATTCTATCAAATGCATATTAACAAGAAAAATACATTTGTATATTAACATGTTCAAAGATATTCTACAATACTTACATGTGACCAGCGGTGCTAAGTTTAAGTGTCTCCATTGCGTCTGTACACAAGTAATCCAATAGCCTTTATTTTAAATGGATAACACGAGATTCTAAAACTATTCTCACCGCTAGAACACACAATATGACTAACGAACAGAATTGTTCGAAGTATTGAGCAAAATAATACCCCGCAATAATATTCTAATACTGACTCAGTAAAACTCACATCAAATCACCAGGGCGATCAAAACACAGCTGCCTGTCTGAAAATGGCGCAAACATTTTTCCAAACTTACAAAGTCCAAAGGCGTAAAAACAATTTCGACATAGGAGTATATTACTTTCCAGGCATGAAATAGCAAGCTATCTATTTTGTCTTCGACATCTGAGTTGTTTTTCTAAATAAGCTTTTAATTAAAAAATATAACAGTGCGATTTAATAAGCACTATCAAAAAGCGATGTTTATCATAACTTGAAGGCTAATCAGGATACTAACAAAGTACAGCACAGCGGCAACCCTAGAAATGGAAAAATTCTGTTTTCGTTACTTCCTTTCGTGATATTTCTGTTTTTGGAAGGAAAAAATAAGTTTTGAAGCATTACGGAAATATTCTGTTAAAATCAGTCAGAAAACTACCTGAACTTTCAGTTTTTTTTTAACAGTGTAATGAGCTGTATTTTACAATTTTTACCATAAGACATGAAGCAACCATCAAAACATAAATAAGTCAAAGAGTTCACGCAACTATGACATTAAATTTGAGGAACTGGTAAAGTAAAGAATAATACGGAAGTGGGACACCGCCAATTTCGAAGTCTTTCACACCCCAAAATGACTGAATTTGGAAAGATTTATGCATAATGTTTAAAAAAATTTGTTGAACAAAGGAAAACTAGGAAAAACAGAACTATCTGAGCTCATCTTGTAAAACGAATTGAAGAATTTATTTGCTGCACAATTAAGTGTTAAAAAAAACTATTTTGTGAGTTACTCTTTCCTTTTATTATTGCACAAAAATAAGTTTAAAAATATTAATGATATTAGAAAATGAACTTGATTTTTTATGGTAAATCAGTAGGGAAGAATATATATATATATATATATATATATATATATATATATATATATATATATATATATATATATATATATATATATATAATAGATTAATAGATAATGGTCGAGTAACGCTCCTGACGTCATCAACAATGAAACTCGCGCCATGGCATGATAATTTGTTAATCTGTTTTGGTAATGTTTAACATCCAGGGAAAAGCTTTATTGTGACAAGGCTGAACTGGATCTGGTAACTTAACTGTTTTACTGGTAAGACTGTTGTCATTTCAGGAGAATGAAAAAAACGAAGAAGTGGTCAATAATGAACGCTATCAACTGGAGTTTAAAGTTATTCCACTGGAGTTAGGGTTAAAATTTCAACTATCGTAAAATATGAATAAACAGGCAGTTGCTTCGTTCAAATGTAGAAGCAATTTTCACCCGTCATATCTTGACGGGCGATTTTCTAATATGGCAATAAAATGACAAACTTCTTAAATATTTTTGAATTGCTTTAACAATTATAATGGTAAAAAAAACAAGCAAATAAATAAATAATAATTATTGGAAAAGTACATATTAAGAATTTAAATTTAAAATATGTGTTAAATTCACTTGTCTGGTATTTCAAAAAACAATTCGTCCACAATTGAGATGGGAAATGTGTGTACATCACCCCCTCTCAACCTCCATCTCTATCCCCCTCTCCCCTCTGTAATAAGAAGATTTGAGTCAACAATTGGATTGATTTGAACCAACAATATTTTGTTCGTAAGATCTTAACAATTTTCGAGCGAAGAAAAGACATTGTTTCAGAGATATTTATAACCTTATATGTCTCCCTAATGTTTAGAAGATTATCCATTAAAAGAAATCGATCCGGTTCGAATATTTTTTGGATTCTCCTTTTTTTTTCTTCTGTTTCTTAAGTTCAATCGAGCAATTTTTCTTTTTCAAATGTTCCTACATTTTGATTCACGCAACCTTATCGCATTCGAATCTAGAAGTTCAACCTGACTTATGACTTTTGAAGAATGAAATGACGATATAATGGAGAAAAGTCTTTGGAATATGGAAGAGCATAGAAGTTGCGTGTCATAACTTATATTTCAGCATGCAATAATTTTGACAGAAAGAAGGCAAAAACGTTCCGAAGCATAAAATTTTATGGTAACTATATTTTATTTTAGTTATTTATTTTTTGTAAATATTTTAAACTAAAAATGTTAATTGGAAGTTACTGCGTTTATTTTCCTTCCTATTGTGTGGAAGTTATTGAAGAGAATTGTAGTAAGAAAGCAATATTACATAAATCATCTGATTAATAATGTGTTTTCTTAGTTAAAATCTGACAATATATGGTTTCAGGCTATGGTAGCTATTCGTAATCGACATTTAGTATTAGTGATCTGATTGATTCCTTAAACTTGAAGAATTTACGTCTCGCTAGTTGAAAATTAAAGCATTTTAAAATAATTGGGTCATTCCGTCTACAGATGAATAATAAGTGTTGCTCCATAGTGACGAATTAAAAATAAAAAAAATGCACACACATACACACACTACAACTTTTGGCAGTTGAACCCCCAAATATCAAATTGTAAAACATTTTGTACATTATTGACAGATTCAGCCGTTGAAAAACCTATTTTGCCAAATTCCCCCCATCTTGGATTTCGTACTACTGTTAAAAAGTGCAATAACTTGATAAATAATTGTTCAATTTCAAAAATTTTGGTACTCTAATTTAAAGCTGTTTATATGAGAAAAATTAATCTAGTGTTTTTTTTTTATAATAAAGTTATATATATATGTTTTATCGTATTTTTACAAGGAAAATAAAAAATTGTTATTTCCAAAATTTTGCAAAATTCATTGAATTAAAAAAATAAATAAATAAAATGTAACATTATATTTTTTTTTCTGAAACTTGTTAGAAGTACTTATCGTCATGTGTTTGAGTCATAGACTAATAATAAGAATAGACTGAGCTATGGCAACCCTTTTGCTGCTCATAAACTAAACCATGTGACTGGTGGATATCCTAGCAACAGAGGGCGTTGATCGTAGCAGACGATCAACGCCTGCGAGAAATAAAATAAATAGAATTGATGAAACACGGAAGAATGATCTTTTATGGAGTCCGATTTGTAAATTTGTTATTCTAAGTTGCAAATATTTTGTTAACATAGTGAGTTTTTCGTTTAGATAGTATTGTGCATTTTCTTTAGTCAATTTCAATAACTCTCTAAGCAGTTAAAGATGCAAGCGCCCAAAAAGAATCGGCAAACGGTAAGATTTTTACCTACAATTTCAATTTAAGATACCGATTAGTACATTTTTGCGTTAACGCAAAACGTTTACGCCATTACGTTCACGCCAAGGCTGACGTAGCAGTTCCAAATGAAATAAAAGTTACTGAAAACTGATCAAAAACTAATTATTAATGTCAAAATAATGCATAATTAAAAAAAAAACAGTTCAGTCTCTGAACCTGGAAAAAATAATAATGAAAACATATTACGTCTTAAAATATATGTCGAGTGCGAAACTATAGATAATGTTGCCATCTAGCAACCATGCTGCCAAAGTTTTCGCCAAGCCTTCCACTAGTCACATGATATATCCATGAACCAATTTTTTCATCAGCAAGTCCGAGAAAGCTCGGTCTACTCTTATTATTAGTCTATGGTTTGGGTGCAAGAAAACCCCGTGTGAAGACAACGAAAAATGCCAGTCGCTAACACGCAATTTTTTCGAAAGGTTGATTCAACTAACCGCCTCGTTTGTAGGACTTATGAACTGTAAATCGAAACTGTTTTATTAAAATACTATCACTATCTCATGCCACGTGGATTTTTGTTAAAGCACAGTGCCAATTTACATATTTAAATAACATTCTTACACACATAATAGCGAATTAAGGCCCCTATATATATATATACGAGTCGACGCATCAGCTTAAGATTAGCCATTTTGGATCGGAGCGCGTGTTTGAGTGGTTGTCTTTTCTGGCGAGTAAATGCTTTATTTTAACGAGGCTGAACTGGATCCGGTGACTTGACTGTTTTACTGGTAAGACTGTCATTTTATGAGAATGAAGAAACGTAAAAATTGTCAACAATGAATGCTATCTACTGGATTTTAGGGTTAATCCACTGGAGTTAGGGCTGAAATTCCAAGTGTCAAGCTATCACCAAATAGACAATTGCTTCGTTTAAATGTATTGAAGCAATTTCCACCCGTACTACTAAGGCCCCTATATATAGCGGCTCTATATAGCGGTTTTTATAGCGGCTCAACGTCATACCACAGCGTGTGATTTGCTAATAACATTATAAAAACTATCTCATGAGACGTAGGTTTTCGTTGAAGCACGGTGCCAATCTACATTTTTTTTCTGTTCGTTAAATTAAAAAAGAATTAACTAAAGGTGAATTGTGTGATTATTTGCATTTTCGCTTGAAGCAACGGAAAATTAATCTAGCAGTTCTGCTTATGATTTTATTCCCGGTACTATTTATACGTGCATATTTGGGATTATTCTTTTTGAAGTTAATTGTTTGTAACAACACGTAACAAATCTTAACTTTGAAATTGTTTCAAAGAAAATTTTAATTTTCGGGGAAAAGAAAAATAAATTGAATTAAAATGTTATGTATTCGAATAGAAAAAAAAATCTTTGATCCAAAGATTATTTAAGCTTCCGCCTTGAAGACAGCCATTTTAGATGCTTAGAATTAGCTAAGAGCATTACGATTAAGCTTTTAAGAAGCTTAACAGATGATCATGTGCTTCAATAATGTATTTTCTAGTTAATGATTTTGCATGTCTAATTAAAAGTGAGTGTTTTCTTTTTAAGTTCAGAATTATTCGGAAATTTGATTGGTTTATTCTTTGAACTGGAAATTTGAGAAATTTTAGCCACTCAGTATTTCATTGTATAATTCATTTTTCATCAAAATTTTAAAAAGTGATAATCAAATTAAGTAGATATGAAGTATTTCGGAGAAATGATAGAAGCTTTTGTAACTAAGAAATAAGAAATGAAAACAAGTGGGATAAATCATTCATACATATTAATATACAGCATATAAGTAGTATAAACGTAGCAATAGATTAAGTTAGCCAGGCTATATTTGGGGAAGCTCAGAAGATAATCTCATTAAAATGGTGACATTCAAAAACCTGTGATAACCAGAAAAAAATTGCTGTGACCTTACTCCATAGAAACGGTGGCAGCATTATTGCCTCCATTGTTGTGGAGTAATTTGACTAATATAACTAATTTAAAGTAACGCATTGATTAGGGAAGGTCACATCATAGTAATGTTACTTATGTTGTAACATGTCATTAATTATGGTGCAAGTTTACACCAGAATTATCTGTAGGGTTACAGAGAAATTGTTTGGAAGCTTGCACATTAGCAAAATTAAGCTTCCATCAGATTATCTGCGACATTTACTTATTTTTTAGTGTAAGTTGACTTAGGGGAAGGTTGCCGTCAATGAACCGGTTCCATGACTAGACCGCTAAGATATTTCCCGTACCAGAGTTTGTGCAGACGCGTAATCAGTTTTAGCACCTTCTTTTGTCTGAAAACAGTCTACTGCAGAGTCATCAAATAGCTAAAATTATTTAATCATATTGTTGATCGGCCAGTAAGGATTTCTACCATTGTCTTACTAATTATTGAGATTTTCATTTATAACCTGCTTTGAATATCACTGATCATCTAAACGTGAACGTTGACTTAAAAGAGTACCTTTTCAAGTACAATACCCCATACTTCATGTTTCATCATCATTCTTCGCAGCAGCAACACCTATAAGAAAATTCAAAATGACCCAGTTGCTGTCATTGGACCACTAGGTGTTTCCATGAATGGACCACCTGACAAAGTGTTACATTCATGGAAGCTGTAACTTCAGCTCAATTACCTTTGAAAATTGCTCAATTGTTTTAAAATAAATATGACAATAAAAAAATAATCTCAGTAATTCATGAAAACATTTATACTTTATTATAATTTCAAGGCAAATGTTTCCATAAAATTGATTAAAAATTTCAAACATAGTAATACAGTTTTAAATAAATTTGCTGTTCCAAAAATATGCAAAAATTAGTAATGGCCAGTGGACAAGAAACAAAGAACGAACTTTAAACAGTCGCATGGATGATAAAAGAAAGAAAGAAAAAAAAAAGGTTTGTTGTTACCTTAGTTACTTATTAAAAATTTAGGCGATAAGCTCTCTGAAATAGGAATATGAATAGTGAATCATATTTTGAAACTAGAGAAGAAGTATTTGGAATTAGTTCTGAAAAATTGGGGGAATTGGTCTTTCAAGAGGCTTAGGAAAATAACACGTCCCACAGATTTAATTAAGACAAAGAGTCTGTTAGTATTATAGTCTCTGGTAGTTCGAGACTTAAGCTTCTGGTTTCAGTAATGGTCAAAAATGCTCTCTGACTTTTTAGAGAGCAAGTACAGTCTTGCGTCAAACGAAAATTTTCAAGATCGATTTAATAAATTTCTCAACAGTTCAAAAGAGGTTGAAAAGATATTAGATAAGAACAATGTTGCACAGGTTGGGAAAATATCAAGTGGTGAACGAGGTGTGATGACAACAGCTGTGTGTTGTGGGAGTGCTGTTTTTTTTTTTTTTTTATGTTTCTCTTATCCGAAAATCAAACATTTCAGAAAATAAATCTATTTTTCTATAACTTATAGTTATTTATTGTCTTTATTGATCACCTGATATGGATATTTGTAATTTACGCATTGATTTTTTAATTTGAGTATGTGGTCCATCGATGGAAACTCAATGGTCCATCCATATCAACCGGTAGCCATGAATGGACTAAGTGTTAAAATATTTATTTTTAATTTTCATTCCTTATTGTGTATATTTACCATGAAAGTGAATATTATTATTAAAAGAGAAATATACTGAGAAATTGTTCCTATAATTAACGTGAAATTTGAGTTGGATTCCCTTTCTAAAAAAATTGAAAACAGTTATGTGGTTCATTAACGGCAACCTTCCCCTATGCTTCTAACTATTTGGTGATTTAAATAATCGAAAGATTTTAAATGATTAGGTAATAACTTCTTTTTATAAGTTCTAAATTGAAAATATAAAAATAAATTAGTAGGCTGCAATACTTGAAACTACCATGTGCCCATAACATCTTACCTATCATATATACATGCTAACAAGTTATGCCATAAGCATTGATATTTTGCTATAACGGTATAAAAAAATAGTATACAAAAACAGTAGACTAGAAAAGCTCTTTGGATTTTTGTCTTCTTTACGGCTTTTGACTTTCGTATTGATTCAATAAATCGTTCATTCAATGTTTATTATATTCATGCTTTCTCACAAGCAATGTACACTAATAAACTTTAGATTATTCGAAATTTATTTCAATTACAGAGAAGAAATTTTTACAAAATAATAAATAACAACAAAAATAAATTTTCGGTTACAATTTTGGCCATGAAATCCAAATCTGCATGAAGACGATCCTTCAATTCCGAGCAAACTGATACAAGATTTTCTTTCTGTTCATTGTTCAAAAGTTGGAAACAAAATTTGCACTCATGACTACTCATTTTTTTTCCATCAGTTAAAATGCTTTGAACGGAACCGTGAGGAGTAAAAGTCTTCTGATAGCTCTCGAATAGTCATTTGTCTGTTTCAACGAATCATTGTTTTCACTTTTTGCACATTTTTATCTGTTTTCGAGGTTACTGGACGTCCCGCATGCTACTCGTCTTTAACAGTCTTCATTTCCGTTTGTAAATCAGTCCTACCACTTGTACACACAGAGGCGTAGCTAGACCCGACTTTCGGGGGGGGGGGGGTTACTTCTTTATATATATATATATATATATATATATATGTGTGTGTGTGTGTGTGTGTGTGTGTAAACTTTTTTTTGTATTAAAAAATAAGAGGGAGGTGAATCTTACATACTTTGGAATCGAATGCCCCAAGTCCGATACTTGTGTCAAACAAAACAAAAGCAAAGAATTTTTTTTTATATTTTTCTAATGTTATGGAAAATTCAACTTTTTTTCTCCCATTTAATTTAAAGTGAAATTTTCTAGCAACGTCTTGTGAAAATCAGTCAATATAAACCAATGAGCATGTTCCGTTCATTTCAAAGTGACTGCTTAATTTATAGGCTAACACACATCTACAAAAGCTGGCATCCCTGAAAGCTAATAGATACTTCCATTTCCGCCTGTAAACTGGATGTTTAACTTTCAATCTCATCGATGGACAGACTATATAGTCGGGAAGCTAAACGACAAAAATCAATGGAAAACTGCATATTATGATAAGAAGTTGCCACTTGGTAGGAATGTTGTTTATGACTATAAAATGAAATTAAAACCCAGAGGCACTTTCAAAAACCGTTTTAAAACCAAGATGGCGGCGTTTTTCAAAATGGCTACCCGTATTAGAGTAATATATGTCGTACAAAAGAGGTTTTTACATTGAAATATAGGTTTTACAGGTCACAGATTTCATTTTGTATGTTGAAAATAAGCTAAATGTTCATTTTGGTGCTTTTTTTTAAATGTAATTTTATTACTTACAAAAGAGATTACGTGCTTTTCAAAGTACCAATATAAAAACAGGAAAAATATTAAATGCAAATATGTACAAAAGTATTAGTACTACGTCGTTAGTCAAACAGTGCTTCATTCTTCGCATTAATTTTTGCATAATAGTGTGCAGGACAGAACAACACTTCTGCAGCTACACTTGTTCTTGCCAATTTTGCAGTTGCACTTTTTGAGCTCAGTGCATGAATCAGAAATATCCGGTAACTCAGGCCATTTCAGCTGGCATCCAACCTTATTCACTTGTAGATGGTGCACATATGATATGTTTGTGAGCTTCTCCCCAAATGTGTCCAGCCTTGAAAGCGCTACGCAATACTTGTTGCTGTCAAACTTTCACGTTTTTTGTCACGTTGTTTTTTTTGTCACGTGCCACAGCTTCTTCTTTAAATATCACCCTTGCCTCCCAAGTGGATTTTATGGACTTCCCAGTGAATCTAGGAATGCTGTCACAAAACCTATGAAAGCGTGAAATCCTGGTAAAGCCTTTCATTTCCTTTTCTTTTCCAATAGCTTCATATATGGAAAGCACTGTAATGGATTTGCTGTTGATTCCTGTCCCAAAAGCAATCCAAAGTTTATATAGACTTAATGTTGACAAGGAAAAAAAGTAAGATACTGCTAAGACTAAGACATCTGTATCAACAATGCACATGACAATCTTCCTGTAACCGTTTTTTACCATGTTTTGAAGATGCAGTGTATCACTCTTGAGCTTGTTTCCTCTAGGCCAGAGCAAGTAACATCAATGAGGAAAGTTTTTGCAGTACTATTTCCTGTAATGTCGTCACCTATCGTTAAAGCCTGCACATTTTTTATGGTACTTACAGATAAACGTACCTAACAGAGCAAAGAACCCTTCTTTGTTATTTGAATTTCTTAAAAACCCTGGCCAATTTTTAGGTAAAGTACCGTGTGAAAGCACTTGTCTTCTTATTCCTGCTCCCCACTTCTCTCTAGTTTGACCTTTAATCGTTGGTGTAACATATATGCCCCAAATAAAATCAATTCTCTGGCATTGGAAAGTCTCAATATCTTTACAAACGTAAAGTTCAAATATGTTTTCATAGTAATCAACAAATGTTTTAGAGGTTTGTTACTTTAAATTACGCGCGTCCGTTTTCAATCCAACTAAAAAGATGTTTATGATGAAGAGATTGAACTACCATTAGAGCTACATCGATCATTTATTTCGGAAGTTTAAGATGAGAAAATCTAGTAGATTATTCTCAGCAATCAGTATTGACCAAGCACACCAACAAAATAATGCAAAAGTAAAAGGAGATGGCGGTGCAATAGGATTAACATAAGATCCATCAGCACTTAGGCGTTGGATGGTTCCTAGACCACAAATAAGCCGATTAATAATAGAAGAGTTTAAGTGTGATATTAAGTTAAAACATGAAGAAAATAGTCGACTCCATCTTGAGTAGTACCACTCATTTAAAATTAAATATTTTACTAAGGTTCGAGCTCTTTATAGCACTTTGAAAGAACTTGGAAATTTATTTTTGGAAAAGTACCAGAACCTTATCGTAATCGATAGCAGGATTATTGTGCACCGTGATGTCAATTCCTTTTTATGAACATATTTTTTTCATCTTTTGCTGCCGCTGAAAATCTATTGGCTTTTAGTGTTTTTTTTTTTTGCCCCCTCCCCCACTCTACTTATAAGCCTCAACCCTCACCACTGCTATTTGGTACGTTAGCTGTAAGTACCATGACAAATGTACTAGGTATATGAACTATGTAGGTTCTAACGACTTTCGATGAAGACATTAAAGGAAATAGTACTGCAAAAACTTCCCCCATTGATGTTACATGCCCTGGCACAGAAGAAACAAGCTCAAGAATGATAGTGCATCTACAAGACATGGTAGAAAACTGTTACAGGAATATTGTCGTGTGCATTGTTGATGCAGATGTGCTAGTTTTTGCAACATCTTACTTTTTCCCTTGTCAACATTAAGTCTGGATAAACTTTGGATTGCTTTTGTAACAGGAAACAACAGCAAATGCATTACAGTTCATGCCATAGATGAAGCTATTGGAAAAGAAAAGGAAAAGAAAGGCTTTACCAGGATTTCACGCCTTCATAGGTTTTGTGACAGCATTCCTAGATTCACTGGGAAGTTCATAAAATCCACTTGGGAGGCAAGGGTGATATTTAAAGAAGAAACTGTGGCATGTATTTATTTCAAAACCTCAAAGTGCTATACCGAGCGAAATTTTTGACATTTTTGAAAGGTAAATTGTAGTACTACTGTACTTTTCCACTGGAATACGGACACTAAATGATGCGAGGAAAAAAATGGTTTACGACAAAAAAAAAAAAAAAAACAGGTCACTTGAAAGCTTGTTAGCAACAAGTATTGCGTACCGCTTTCAAGGCTGGACACATTTGGGGACAAGGTCACAAACATATCATATGTGCACCATCTACAAGTGAATAAGGTTGGATGCCAGCTGAAATGGTCTGAGTTACCGGATATTTCTGATTCATGCACTGAGCTCAAAAAGTGTAACTGCAAAATTGGCAAGAACAAGTGTAGCTGCAGAAGTGTTGGTCTGTCCTGCACACTATTATGCAAAAATTAATGCGAAGAATTAAGCACTGTTTGACTAACGACGTAGTACTAATACTTTTGTACATATTTGCATTTAATATTTTTCCTGTTTTTATATTGGTACTTTGAAAAGCCCGTAATCTCTTTTGTAAGTAGTAAGATTATATTTAAAAAAAAGCACCAAAATGAACATTTAGCTTATTTCCAACATACAAAATGAAATCTGTGACCTAAAAAACCTATATTTCAATGTAAAAACCTCTTTTGTACGACATATATTAAAAAAACTCAATATGGGTAGCCATTTTGAAAAACGCCGCCATCTTGGTTTTAAACGGTTTTTGAAAGTGCCTCTGGGTTTTAATTTTATTTTATAGTCATAAACAACATTCCTACCAAGTGGCAACTTCTTATTATAATTTGCAGTTTTCCATTGATTTTTGTCGTTTAGTTCCCCGGCTATATAGTCAGTCCATCGATGAGATTGAAAGTCAAACATCCAGTTTACAGGCGGAAATGGAAGTATCTATTAGCTTTCAGGGATGCTGCAAAAATTAATGCAAAGAATGAAGCACTGTTTGACTAACGACGTAGTACTAATACTGTTGTACATATTTGCATTCAATATTTTTACTGTTTTTATATTGGTGCTTTGAAAAGCACGTAATCTCTTTTGTAAGTAAGAAAATTATATTTAAAAAAAAGCACCAAAATGAAGATTTAGCTTATTTTCAACATAAAAAATGAAATCTGTGACCTGAAAAAACCTATAATTCGATACAAAAACCTCTTTTGTATGACGTAAATTAAAAAAACTCTAATATGGGTACACTGTAAAAAATCTGGGAAAACTCTTTGAATATACAAAAAAGCTTACCGTAATAAACAGATTCGTACGGCTTCAGCAGTTTTTTGCTCTTATCAAATACCTTTCCCGTTTAACAAAAAAGTAAGAGTCGACGCCTGCGCAGCTCACACGGCAATTTTATAGTCCAGCACCAAATCCAAACTGAAACTCGTGAAAGCACGCAATGAAAACAAGTGCTGACTCATGTGCGAAGTAACACTCATCAAGGGGATTAGTAGAAGTTTTGTTCCTCGCATGAATTCACTGAAGATAATTTTAAAGTCTTATATTTTCTTGCTAATGTATCGTCATGAGATTGAACTTGATGCTATGTCACTTATTTTTAAGTACGAAGTGCAACTTCTCGACGCATGCTGGCGGAAGGATTACAAACTGAAATTAAAAACCAAATAACTGCCGAGAGGACGCCATGTAAATTCGTTGCGTCGCATAACTTGTGTAGGTATGTAATTTACTTTTTTCTTGGATACTTTTCTTCTTTCTACCAAATAGGTTTTTTGTAGGCAGAATTTTATTCTGTCATAAAAATCACCTTTTTGGTGACCAAAGCCTGCAAAAGACCACCACCGACGAATAGGTAAGTCGCTTTTCAACACTATTACTTTAAAGTGATTTAATTCATATAAATCCCGTTAAAAAACTATTTTCCTCAGTATCATTTTTTCGTTGTGAACTATTGCAATTTGAAAATATTTTACATTACATAGAACACATATTTAAAGTGCAAGTGTGTCTAGTTTTATTCTGTAAAATTTATGAATTGAAGATTATAAAAAACTTTAAATAAGTGTTATTATGTACTTTGTTTTTATGTGTCAATCTCAGTTAATATTTGGCTGAACATTTATGTATCAAGCATTATGAATTAAATGTTATAATATGCAAATTGTCAGGTTTGATAGTTCGTCTTTAAGGTTGCATGTTTTCATTCTCTTGTAAACAGTGTAGCTAGATTGTATGAAGTAAAAAAAAACTATCTCTTGTAATTAGGAACATAGTGCTTCAGTATTATCTAAATGACGATATCTCTTGAAATATTTGCATTAGCGAAACGCTTTAAATTAGTTAAATGTGTATTAATTTCTTTAACAAATAGATTCATATATGTATTTAAAAGTGTCTTCATTTTTTTCGTTTTACGAGCCTCAATTTTACCAAAAAAAAAAAAAAAAAAAGACTTAATAAAATTAAAAATTTTGTATTTTTACACCATATTAAAGTATTTGACCTATAATTTATATGATACTTTGATTTATAATGTATATGATACTTTGATTTATAATTTATATTATACATGAAATATTATTTATCTCAGCAAAGCTTCATTAGTACGATTTATTTTAGTTGCAATGTACCTGCCCTTAAGGGAAAGAAGCTGCAAATACAACAAACAAGAATTATTTATCAATAATATTTTTTGTATATATATGAAATACATAAGCAATGAATAGCAATGAGAAAAAGAAAATTAAAAGTAGCAATTATTAGAATAAAGTTGAAAGGTTGAATTCGGAGTTCATTAGCCGTGGAAGATTCGATAAATATGGTCAAAAGACCAAAAGATATAAAACTACTTACTAAATAGAGAGTGTTTAAGCTCTAATATATGCATTACATTGGGCCAAACGCACCATATGCTAAACTATAGGCAATAAACAAGAGCTTAAACCTAAAATTAAAAGTAGGGGTTTTTTACCTCGGCTAAATTAAGAAACAAGTCCCTATAATTTGTCTTCCTCAGGACAGTACCTACTGCATGCATACTAGTTTAATGTAGGACAGTCAGGAGGAATGAGTCAGTGGCAAAAATGGAACAGCTGCATTTACATGCCAAAATAAAAAGTAATATTATTTCATGTCATTGTTTTAAAAGTGATCATTTTTAAAAAACTATGTTATTAATATACATCGTACATATGGGGAGAAGACGAGGGGCGTTCACCACGCAGACTGTGCCATTGACATTTTCAGGGGGTTGCTTTTTTAAGGGAGGGGGGTGCTTTATAGCATTTTATGGGTGCACAATCACTCTTATGGTGGGGGGGGGGGATTCTCATATATATGAAATGGAATAATCATGTAATAGAGTTCAATGTTTTAATAAATAAAATATATATTGCATTTTGCGCCACACTGTAAAAATAAAATCAGTAATCTATTTTGAATAAGTTTTGTGATGAGCTGGAAAAGGGCAAGAACAGAAGAATCAACCCGAATGGTTCCAGCAGGGGGACTTGGTGTCATATTTAAATTCATCAATTTCTCTGTTGGTACTTTTTGGTACACTTTGTTCGTCAGAAAAATTGACTTGAGGTGAACGAATTCCGGAACGCGAAGGGTTTCGGTTAGGTAAGTCCTGTCAAACTTTATCCGAAGATAAAAGCTATCAAGTTTGATACAAGATATGTTTTTAAGTTCTGCATTAAAAATACAATATGTTGATAGTTTTGTCTTGAAAATATTGAGAGAAAAACTGAAGTTTAAGATCGTTTAACAAACAATCCCCACTTTTCAGAAGGTACCCCCCCTCCAATTCCCCGACGATTTTGTGATTAAGAATGAAACTACTAGATTATTTCATTATTTTTAAAAAATTTATATTTGTGCATATGTTATGCTGTTAACCATGCTATTTGTCATTAGAAATTTAAAAAAAAAAAAAAAAAAAAAAAAAAAAATCCACGAATGATTCTAAAATTGCTTGTATTATTGCTCTTAGATATGAAAGAATTGAAACTGATATGGTATGCAATACTATAATGAAGAATTATATTTTAAAAAAAATCACGGAAAAAGGATTCCGAAATTCTCGGAAACGTTTTTGAAAATTGTTTGGAGAATTCCGAAATACTCGGAAACATTTTCGAAACTTTCATGAACCACAGCTGCACAGAATACTCAGAAACATTTCTGGAAATTACGGAAAGAGGATTCCGAAATACTCAGAAACGTTTCTGAAAATTACAGAAAGAGGATTCCGAAATGCTCAGACACGTTTCTGGACATTACAGAAAGAGGATTCTGAAATACTCAGAAACGTTTCTGAAAATTACAGAAAGAGGATTCCGAAATACTCAGAAACGTTTCTGAAAATTACAGAAAGACCATTCCGAAATACTCAGAAACGTTTTTGAAACTTTCATGAACCACAGCTGCACGATATACTCAGAAACATTTCCGGATTTTTTTTACAATGTAGCCATTTTGAAAAACGTCGCCATGTTGGATTTAAACGTTTTTTTAAAATGCCTCTTGGTCTTAATTTCATTTTATAGTCATAAACAACATTCCTACCAAGTGGTACCTTCTTATCATAATTTGCAGTTTTCCATCGTTTAGCTCCCCAGCTAATAAAGACTTTTTACTAACTTGGTTTACACTAAAAGTATGACAAAAATAAAAAAAGACTTCTTGAATTATAACCCGCAAAAAATGAAATTGCTTTTCATATTGTTATATTTACATGTTGCTTTTTATGTATTTACATTTATGCTAATTTTAAAGCAGTTAATAAAATTTGAATGAAAAAAATTAGGGAATAAATATAGGCGGTAGAAAGTTATTCGCTCAAAGCTGCATACCATCAGTTCTCCTCTCAAGTTTCTATTTTTATTTTTATTAGCTGCTTTAGAATTTACATAAATATCTATTTGAGAGAGCAACAGCAATTTTCGAGTGTTATAAACAGAAGTCTTGTTATTTTCTACTTTTTAATTCGAACCAAACTAACAGAAATAGTCTAGATTCATTTCGTTTTTTAACATTTTATTCATGTAATGTTATGTAGTTTTTCTTTTTAATTAAAATAAAATCACCTTCAGAAGGGTCCGATGGGACTAGGGCTGCTTTACCGACTCTACTTCGTTTTCTTCAGATGGCGTTAACTTTCTCTTTTTAGAGCAATTCTTTTCTTAATTTTCATTTTTTTTTCTTAGGGTTTAAAAAAGCTTGTTGTCGGTTTTGCTCACTTCGTTATGCATCAACTTTCACTTAGAATGTACTATTTTAAACAGACTGTACGTTTCCAAAATAATACGCAGTAAATACTGGATAAAAAATCAATGTGATTGCGATGTATACTCTGGTTAGCAAAGGTCGTTTTGACTATGACCTATGACACACACGAAAACTGACCAACAAAAACCTCTATCGTCTCAAATTCCAGTTATGCTATCATTTTCGGATTCAAAGCCCAGTGATCTTTAAAGCAGCAAACAAAAACATTTTCTTCAACTCAGAAACAGAAGAAAAATTGTCTTCAAGAGCTGAGGGGGCAGTGGAAAAAAGGGAGAAATGCGTTCCACGAATAGGCTTTCTAGGAAGATTAACAAAAGGACAGTCGTTTCGCGCACTTTCTTGGAAGACGAGTAAAGGGATGAAATTGACAGGTGTTACATTTAAGATGAACATTTCAAGTTCATGTTTAAAGATCATTCAAGTTAAAAGCCATTTCGCTCTGTTATCTGGATTAGTACTGTTCTTTGGTTGCTCTCTTTCTTAAAATTGTGATTCCTTAGAAAACCGAAATGATAGGAGGGAAAAGAAAGTATAAGATTTTTTCAAGTGATGAAAAAAGGAAAATCGTAGAATATTGGCCAAGTTAGATTTGCAGCAATTGCTAACCTCAAGAGAATAAATAATGAATCCAAAGAAAAAAAAATAGGGACCAAAAAGCAATAAGACTTTTTCTTGAAAAAGATATGCTTAAAGTTTCTTTTACTGTCAAAATGATTTCTTAAACTTGCAATAAAGCACTTAATAATGTAATAATAGAATAAATACCTAACAAAACTAATACAGAGGAATTTTAATCAAGAGCCCACATTGTCTTTAGTATCGATTTCAAATTTTCACCATCATATTCCAAATTTCTATAAAGTTTCTCAAAGCCCCCGTATCTCAAAACCTCTTTATCTCGATTTTTTTCTTCCCTGTGAAATTCGAAATATACAGATTCGACTGTATGCAATATTCCCACTGCGCCACTCATAAAATTAAACATATTTAGCAATTTGCAGAATCGATGACGAAGAAAGGCTGCATATACGTGGATTTAACAAATCAATCTCTCTTCTAAAGCGAAGTGTCATATTTCAGTCAATTATCAAAAAATTGTCACAGTAGAGGGAGGCGTCTTTATGCTTGAGGAGCAGATTTTTAATAGCATTGGGGGGGGGGGGCAAAGAAGTTTTGACCTTTGTTATTCAGAAAAAAGTCGTTTCAATTTTTTTTTCTTTTTCTTCTTTTTTTTCTTTCTTTTCTCCTTTCTTTTTTTTGAGACAAACGTTTCGGTATTGTCCCCCCCCCCCTAGCTACTCCCCTGTGTACACAGTCTTCAGAATTACCGCATCGCTGTACGCTGATTTTAACATTTCGCGAGCTTCTTCGGCATTCTTTTGCAACCTAAAACTAAACTTGATCTTAATGAGTTGTTCGAAATCCATATTGCGCGACAGACTCGATAAACGCAATCGCATTCTAGCGGCTCTAGCATCTGACTGACAAGTTCGAACGTGGTAAAACTCGTCCCTACCTGTCTCACAAGGAGAGGTTACGGTCTCGGAAATTCAGATCGGGATGAGATTTGGCAGATTAGTAGTATCCCTTAAGGGTATTCTCAGGGTAAAGTAATAAAGCGCACTAGCCATAAAATTCCGAGAAAACAGCCTTTAAAGATTTATGCGCAACTTATAAACTAGTAGAGATAGTTCGTCATCAAGCGCCCGGTGGTCATGTGGGCAGCGCTCTGGGGTTCCATGCGGCCGATCCGGTTTCAAATCCACTGCAAGTTTCTTTTTTGTTCATTTATAAAGTGACTGTTACAGCTTTGTGAAATTTGAATTGAAGATAATGCGAAATTTTTAAACACGTAAAGCACTTTAAATAGAGAAATTGGAGATAAATTAAATCGATACAAGTTAAAATGTGAATTACAACGGCTACAAAATTACTGTAGAGCTTAATTTATAGATGATTTTTAACAATATAGTTGTTATTTATATACATACACCAGAATGATATTTATCATAAAAACATGGAAAACAAAAACTGTTTTGACATCTCTCACAATTTATAAAGGAAGATTGCTTACAGGAGCGACTTTTTTCTGAAAGAGTCGTTGGAAAACATACTTCACTTGCATTCAAGAAAATTTCTCTTTTGTCAGAAAGTTTAGAAGTATACTAGGCATATCGAATCATTTTGTCAAAAATTGACGATGACAGTTGATGATGGACAATTGATTGTATTTTTATGCAGTTTTCACGGGTATTTATTTCTCTATTATTTTCAACGAGATACGCGCAATTTTGTATACGTTTTATTAAATTCTTTACCTGTCTATAAAAATAGACGTCACAAGGTTGAACAAGTGGAGTACATTTTGGTGGAATCACTTAAACTGTACAAGTTGGAGATTTTTCATCATCCTGGAAAATTTGGTCGCATAGTTCAGGTTTTGTTTGTTCTCCCCAAGAGTCGATAATCAATAGAAATTCTTTTTCTCCCACTTAAAACTTCAAGCAACGGTTCAAAAATTCGATTTATAGTCCTGTCGTTAGCTTTCCTGATTTCGAACATGTTATTATGACATTTTTATATTTTTGCGAGTATTCATCAATTGTTTTTTTAATTCGGGGGCCAAAAATACCAGTTGCTTCTTATAAACAAACAAATACAGGGGGCAGAACTTTTTCAGACAGGGTAAGAGAATATTGAGCGGCGTATGAATGCGTTACTCTATTCATGTCGTGCCTTTTGACGAAAATATTTTTACTTCCCTTTTGAGCCAAAGTCCTGTTGTACACCGACTGATACTGACATCCTGGAAAAAGGAAATGGGAATTAAAATATTATGTCAAAAGCAGGCGCGGATCCAGAGAGAGGGTCGTTTTGGTCATGACCCATCTTTTAAATGACCAAATATAGATTAAAATTGCATTTTTGGAACATATTTCGAAAAAAATTGCTCATTTCACACAAAAATTACCCTTTTACCCCTCCCTTCCCGAAAATGACCTCCTCCTAAACCAGAAGCTGGATCCGCCTTTGGTCTGAAGATCGTAAAATAAGTTTTTAATTACTTACCTGTTTGGTCAGTATTGATAACATAATCGTTTTTGAAATTCGGTATCAACTTTAACGTCTGGATTACAAAAGTGTCAGAAGCCAATTCGATCATCGCAGTTTCTCTTTTTGAAACAAATTTTGTGACTTTTCGTTGACGAATGGCATGCTTCCTTTTAAATTTTTTTACCCAACTGTCAGATGCTTTAAATTCAAAATCTGTAAACTGTCGTGCTGCTGCTAAAGCCCACTGTTGAAAATTCTGAGTAGTAACTTGTTGATAATTCTCTCGAGCTTCTTGAAAACGATCATATGTCTAAGAATTGATTACATCGTATTTATCGAATAGATTTCCTCCATTTTTTATTTCTTTCTCCCATTTCGATAAATATTCATTTTTTTTTAACCGACTGCATCCTTTCTTTTGTAATGTTTGTAGATTCCATGTGGGGTGAGCCGTTGCTATGTTCAGAACTTTAATTTTGTAATTCAAAGGAACATGATCTACCTCTCTTCTTTTTTTCTCTTCTGGTTCGTATTCAGCTGATGAGCTTTGAATTTCGACTTGCTCAAAAGGTTCCTCCTCACAGTTTTCATTTTCATGAGCAAGTTCGTCATCAGTTACAAATATTTTTTCAACCAGCATATCCATAGTACGTTCATAAATTTCTTCACCCATTAACATTGCTTCACGAGAAATTGAACTTGATGGTACTGATGCAATCAAATGATTTCCAGTAAGCAAGCTCTCGTAATAAACGACCGCATCTTTTAATCTCTGCTTCAACATTTCACTGTGCAATGAATTTTGATCCATTTTGCCAACAGATTTTATTTGTTTCAGGGTTACTTCCATAACCGACCATTTCGCTTCACAATATTTTAAAAACTGAAATCCTTTTTCACGGTATAGAATGTTCCAGTCTAATATACAGCACAGACGATAAATAAATTTAATGATGAAAACAAATATGAACATTGCAGACGATAATAGATGGAAAATAAAGAGTTGAGTATTCAATGTGTAAAATACAGCAGACGATAAATTTACAAATAACAGAATTAAGGAGCAAAACCATTGCTCGATAAGTACGGTTAGGGTTTTTAAAATTTGACTACCTGCTTATATGCAATAAAACAACATTCTTACTCATCCACAAAAAAACTGATTATGTATTTATTGCAAAAATCATTTACTTCGTCAAAGTTTATAATATTTAAAAATGTATAATCACTTGTTTGTGAGAATAGTAAATAGAGTTTTAATGTACTATCACACATTAAAAATACATCATAATTTTTAAATTGAGTATTACCTTCAATTCAAACTGTAAAAATTTATCAGTAACGACAGAAGTTTTTCAATGCAACCATGTAATTTTCTAGACTAAGAATTCTGAATAGTAGTCACAAAAAATAGCCACTTTTAACTTTTGATAGCCAGATTTTGAAAAAAAAAATGTATTCAGCTCAAAAAAATAAATAGCCTTAAAAGACTTACTCTGAACTGTACCAAGGTGGAGTCGATGGATGCGCTGAACGTCACAGGATTGGAAGCATGTTGTCGAAACACGATATAAGATATCCTTTTTAACAAATTAAGAACCACATGGTTGCCACTTTTGGCGACTAACACTTGATTGTTTGGTCACCATTTTCAATGAAATGGTCACCCTTTGGTGACTGGAGACCGCTAATCTATAGTTTGACTGTCATGCTGCTTAAAACGTGTTTGATTCGAGTACATTTGCTATTAACAAGCAAAACCAATGACACAATGTCAATTATTAACTGCAACAAAATAGATAAACATTAAAATTGTTGTAGTCACATTTTATTTTAAGAAGATCGTTATACGAAACGAGCAGCTAAAATGCAATCACACATCCAGACGAATCAAACAAACATAATACCGTCTTCCTCTTCACAGTAAGTTTTCAAGCTTCTTTGCAGATGGCAGTAATGTACATAGAACCAGAGGACTTATGGGAACGAGGGAAAACAGAAGCGCAGAATTACCTTCATAAACAGAGTTCATTCACTTTTCCCTATGTGTGTTATTGTCCAAGTCCGAAATCTGGTAAATGTTAACAATATCAGGTGAACAACAACATTCACATTCCAAAGACATCGGCGAAAGATCGAATATTTCCGGAAAATTGCCGGTGCAAGTCGACATTCTCGAATTTCCGTCTTTTACTGTAACATATACAAAATTTTAAAGGTAGTTTTTGTAGAAAATGATTTTTACTGAACCCTTTAAAAAGCTGCAATGCGTTTTGAGTGTTTTATAATAAATGCAGTAAAATCTCATTGTAGGTGATTCCTACGCAACGAAATAACTTTTTCAACGAAATAAATGGTTCAGTACCGTTTTAATTCCATTACAACGAAGTTCCCGAAACAACGAACAAAACTTGCTGTTCTTTGAAGTTTTTTGTAACGGGATTTCACTGCATAAATACTTTTTCATTTGGAGGAAGTTGTTTATCGGTGACAATCTATAAATTTCTTCAAAAAACCAGTAATGAAAAATCTAAATTTGTTTTTATTAGAACAAAACCGTTTTGATTTTTTTCATTGCAAATGGAAATGTTAATTAAGGGCAAATCAAAATGTTAATTCATCAATATTAAATCATTCAATTGAAATTAATTATTGACTGTAGGGAACGTAATTAAAAAGTTTTTATTAATACATATTTGAAGATGCTAGGGTGTGTCATTTTTTCTAATATTTTTTTTAATTCGTAACAAAAATGCCTTTTTTATCTGTTACATAAAAATATTATCTGCTAGTTTCAGAACCCTTACTTCATAAGAGCTAATACTTCAATCTTAGATAATGCCGACATAATTAACTTTTGGAACAACAGTAATGATGAAATATCTTTCTTGGTAGACTTACTTTCAGCAAATTCTATTTAATAAATGGTTCTTCGAACTCCTCGAGTAAAATGATTTTATCTCATTCGCTCACCGAAAAATGAAAAACTCTTCAGACTATTTTATTCCATTCTTCACATTCTTCACGTGTTTCATAGTAACTCGATATATTGTTGAAATACTTGATTTTTCGTTTCTTTGCTTTTCATTCTGTTGAATTTGTTTCAGTTTCTATTTCTTTTGTCATTTTTAACGTTTGTTTATTTTTCATCTTGCAATTTTTCTACGTCTTCCGAATAAATTTACTACTCTTTTTGGGTGTAGCTGAATGCGGATGTCTTTTTCATTTCTCCATTTTTGTGACATTTTAGGAGCTTCGGTTAGCCATAGTAGGTGATTAAACACGACGAACTATTTTGGAATGACTACTTTTACTTACGCTTTCTTTAGCTGGAATTTAGAAACTTGCAATTTTGAGTTCTTTCAACGATTTTAACAGAATGTGAGGCACATCTTTCTGTTGCTGATATATCAAGTTTTGGTCTGCTACATTATTGGCATTAACCTCAGGAAAGAGTAATGACGCAAACTGATTCATTAATTTTTTAGGGCGTGTTGCTTTAGTGGGTGTTGGTGGATCTTATTCTTAGCGGGTGGTGCTTTGTACACTTTCAGAAATGCATCGCACTCTCTCGAGTATTCTTTAATCGTTGCACAAGTTTGGTTGTTTAGAACGATTCTTTCCTAGATGGGTCTAAAGCACATGCTCAAAACTTATGCAGTGTTCGTTAATTTGAAGAAACGCTTACTCAATTTGACGAAACATCTAATCGGAGCATTTTGCGCGAAGTCTTTTTGTCAAATGTGACGGAAAATTTCGTGAAATTTGAGGATGCATTTCTGAGAGTGTAGTTTTTGAGTGAGTGCGCCAATGTTATTGAAAGGATATTACTAAAATATTTTTGTGTTCAAAATGCTTTTTTTTCCCCAGTTCAGTTTAATTTGACTTAGATTTTCCAAACATAAAAAGTTCTTCCACACTTTTGTCTTTGGAGCACTCTTTTTCATAAGCAGCTCCAAAACTGTTTAGATACACCTTTCCACATCTGACTCAGAATTGATGCATGTTCTTATTGAAAATCTGTTTGTTTCAATCTTATTTACTTGTGTTACAAATATTCTAGATGGATGTAGCGTCCATTTTCTAAAGTCAGCAGCATGAATGCTGAATGATAAAAATCTCATATTTTTTGAAGCACCCTTATATTTTCTTCGGTGTTTCCAGAAATACTTGTCTCTAGCTAACTTTATAGAATATTATGAGTAAGAGTTTTCTTATCACTGTTTTGTTTTTCCTATTGTAAGATACGCTAATGGTAGTACATCAGTAATAAATTTAAAAACTAGGTTTTCATCAAAAAGCGATACTTGAAATAAATTAGTTTTTGTTATTAACGTGCAGGCTACCATTGGCATCTAAAGGTCAATGACCGTCCGCCTAAAGGGAGGTTCAGAAAGGTCTACACTGCTACCGGATGTGTTGAATGTTGTATTAAAAAACGCATCTTTTATTCTTTAGGTATACGAAAGTAGAAGAAACTCTTTTAAACTACTGATAGAAAAACTCCTAGAGAAAAAATCAATTTTGTCCAAATATCTAAATGCTAAAGCAGGTGAAATACTACGAGTATTAAAGCAAGAAAAAACGCTTAGAATTATATGAAGTGCTAACTAAAGAAAGTTAGCATTCATTTAAGTTCTTGGTTTTAAGGAAAAAGAAAACAATGTAAATCAGAAAATAAAGGAAAAAGGTAGAAAAATTCTTTGAAAACTAGAAGAAGTACAAGCAAATAAATATAAATTTACCACCAGAATGAAATTGCCAACAATAAGGAAATAATTTAGTTTTTTAATGACGTATATTCATCAATGCGCTCTACCTAGTCATAATTATTCAAATAATTGTCACGAAGCGAAGATCCTGTAATGAAACTGGATTCACCGTGGATGGAATAAAATGTGTTACAATGTGAACTGTGATGCTTAAGATGACAATGTCATTAGTATGCAACTACTGCAAGGAGTACTCTTGGCGATTCTATCTGCATAGACCTTAACCTTCAGTTAGTCCAGGAACACTGGTGATTTTTTCAGTCACTTTTTTTTACTTAAATTATAAAAGACAAAAGCTATGTCATAATTATAATGATTCATTGACAAATCAGGAACGGTTTGCAAAGTTTTGAAGGCACTTTGTTGCATAATTTAGGTGATATGTTAAAAAAAAAAATTAAAAAAATTAAAAAAAAAAAAAAAGAACTCCCTCACACATGCAGACACACAAGAACGCGTATCCTTTGTCCCACGGAAGAATGAATAGCTCTTGAATATAAGAAAATAATTTAATACATGAATCAATTTTAAGTTAAGTCTGTTTACTAGATATTCAGCAAATAATGCAGATTCCCCCGCGGAATTTCGAAACGTCTGTACCATACGTTAGAAATACTCTGTTGTTTCATTTTTATCAAGAAATATCATGTCTGCCTCCATCGGGAGCACTGTAAGGTAAAGAAAATGACACCTTGTGTGTTTCGGATTAAAAAAACAAAAACTCCCCATTCGCTGTTTACGTCGTTGCAAAAGTAGGTTAATTTGACAGGGAAAGAAATTCCGTTGATAAAACAAGCATCTGAAAGTCTAAACATTTTGTTTTAGCCTCTGCTTTCGTCACTCCATAAGAATGAGGTAATTTTCGAATTCGTGTGTGACGTATATATTACGACTATGAGTTTGAAAACAGATTAAGTCACATTTTAGGACAGCTTTGATATTTCTTAATTTAGGAAAAAAAATAATATTGCTTCAGAAATCATGTTTCAGGTTTGTCGTATTATGCGATGTCTAATGTACTACATTGATCCTATTTACATTATTAAAGGTTCATTATTATAGGTTCAGTTCAAAAAATGATTAAGAGATAAGGCTTATAACAGAAAGTAGTAAAACTATTTCTTTCATTAATTTTTATACATTAAAACTCATTTCAGAAACATATTGCGAACGAAACGATGAAAAATATGGAAACAATGGCAGTCTTTTCTTAAATCTTAGTCCTTTGAATCAGTAACGTTTATTATTTACGTTGTTTTCAACCATGACAACGGCACCAAACGATTCGTTTCAACTGTTAAGACTTTTATGCCTTTCTACCAAAGCTTTCAAACTTGTTTTATTATCATTTGCATCAATAGGCTCGTTGTAATTAAGTTTAAGACAATGCATAATTTCTCCACTTTCAATGTATAAGTATCATAGGAGCAGTGAATAAAGAATAAATAATGTCTCACTGTTCCTGTTTCACTGCTCCCCATTGCAAAATATAGACTCAATAGCTGTCAGTCTCAGAAAAAAAAATAAATAAATTATCAACAAATTTCTACTGTTAAAATGAACGTTAGTTACAGTGGATGGCCAAATTATTAGGGACGCTTCTTAAATTCTCGTATTTTCTAGTTTATGCCCACTTTTTGAAGAAATAACCCATGAACTACAATTTTTACTTCCTTTTACAAAAAAGGAAGTACTGTATTCGCGAAAAAATTTTCACTCTAAATTCGGCCTTAATTTCCATTTTGCTCACCCCCGAATTAATGCTAAGTTTTTTTTTTTTCAATCCGACCACACGCGGATAAGTACCTAAGAATGTATTAGCACCCGAAATATCCATTTTGTCATTCCCCGAATTAATTACAACGACTTTTCTTGTGACGTCCGTATGTATGTATGTCTGTATGTGCGGATGTGCGTATGTGCGGATGTATGTCGCATAACTCAAGAGCGGTAGGCCCTATAAAGTTGAAATTTGGTACGTAGACTCCTAGTGGGGTCTAGTAGTGCACTTCCCTTTTTGGTTGCATTCGGGTGTTTTTAAGGGGGTCTTTTTCCCCTTTTGGGGGGGGGGGAAATCATTGTTAATTTCGATGTATACTCAAGTGGTGTTATAATTTGGCGGACACTTGGCGATATATCGCCAGTCTTTTGGTCGCCAAGTTTTGTCAAATACTTGGCGACAAATTTGACGTTTTTTAAAAAAATCTGGTTTCAATTTGGCCACTGGTGGTGATATTTAGAGAGTAAACTATGGAATCACATTAAAATTGCCAATAATGGGAAAATGACATTAAAATTGGAGTAAAGGAAGTCATGTGATGCACACATCAGCTCGTTTTAATTCTGCATTGCTGCTGGTATCATCCTTATTGTTTTTTGGAAGTAGCAACACTACCTGTCTGCGTCATTTTACAAATATGTGACGTTATCCTGTGATATAGTTTATAATGCGAAAAAACAGCTGTTGTCGTGAGGTTGTTTTAAGTGTTTAGAAATATTTCTCCAAAAGTTTTGATGACTGCTATATATTTAATACGCAAGTAACACTTGTTAATAAAGCAATGTTACTGCAGTTTGCGGTTAAATTTCAATATTTGATTTATATTATTAATTGATATTTACGGTCAAAACTTTTTCTTTTTAAAAATAGGCGAGGTTTCAGACACGTCTCCAAGAAAAGAAAGAGAAATATAAGCATTACTACTCCACTCCTTACATTTATAGAGAGCTATTGCAAGTTTTATTGCACGCATCAAAAAATTAAAAGTGACCAAAACAAGTCACTGAAAGCAGATCTCTTTGGCAAATGTTGAAGAAAACGCATCACTACTCATT